>NC_090323.1:100224726-100524726 GCF_040869045.1 Eurosta solidaginis | reverse complement strand
ATATTTCCTGTATGCGGATTCAGCATATTGGAATGACCTATTTAGATACATGAGTACATATGTATGTATATGGACAAAGTGTATCAGTCAGCGTGACTAATTGACCGATATAAACAAATATGTGCACTCAGTGCAGAAGTGCATACTTCGCAATTGGATATTTGGGTTATTAATATTTTGTTACGTGTGTGGTCTGCATGTGTGTAAATATGTAATGAACAATTGAATGCAGTGAAAGTAGAACTAATTCTCCCGCCTTTGGAGAATGGTCATACATAATTTGCGCGCTAAGTTATGCATGACTATTCAATTGACATAATTAAATTTTAATTGTGCCGTCCTGTACCGTTTTACGTTTTATGACCCGTTTAAAACTCTTTGGGTTTACAAAATTTCAGTTGTCTTTCGCATTCAATTGTTGTGTGGTTGTAATTTATGACATAATGGTAACTTGATGCCTAAAGTAATGAATTTGTTTGTTTATCTGGTTTTTTATTTTCATTTACTTACATTTGTTTTACATGTGTGCCCATTATGCTGACTTTTGTGTTTTTTTTATTCTTTATATTTGAACATATTATGCTGACTTTTGTGTTTTTTTTTTTTTGTTCTTTGCATGTGTACATATTGAATTGATATTTGGTTTTCCTTTTTTAATGAGCGATTAGTGATTATTATGAGTAAAGTGGAATGCTTATAATGAGATTGTTGTTTTTTTTTTTGTTAAATTATTTTGATAATAACTAAAGGTTTATTTCTGCCATGAGAAGCTTCTCTGTGAAAACTAATATGCCTTGCAGATGCCATTCGGAGTCGGCATAAAAACAGGTAGGCCCCATCCCACCAGTTCGTAGGGAAAATTAAAAAAGGAGCACGACGCAAATTGAAAGAGAAGCTCGGCCTAAAATCTCTTCGGAGGTTATCGCGCCTTAAATTAATTTTTTTATTTTTTATTTTAAATGGATTAAATGTAAATTATGAAATAGAATGTAAAATTATTTTCCTATAGATATTTTTTCTAAGGGAATTAAATTAAAAATATTTTTCGTATTGATATTTCCTATTCTACCGGGCCCTCTATATCTACTCTCTAACTTAACTAGGTATTAGAGCTGTAAAATGATTCAGTCAGTACAGTTATAAATCAAGATTGATGCTTGTTTGATTTCTAATATATAAGCCAAGTTTCAATGCGATTTCATTCTTTCCATTCAAAAATTCCCTTAGTGATTGCATGACTGTAAAAAAAGCATTCAGATTGATTGTGAATGCATCGAGAGCACTCCTACTCACGACGATTGCAAAATTTGTTGACTGCAATCACTTTTTCATTCAGTTCCATTGAAATATCCGTTTTCAGGGTTGATACTTTCGTACTTTTGATGGCTAACATATCTGTGATTGGTTTGAAGGTGTCAAATTAGTTATAAGTAACCGGGCTGCCATATTTCATTTAAAACATTATGTTTTATTCTAAACAGTTTTATTCGGGGAATTTTGCACCAAATGAATGAAATTAACTTTTACATGATTCAATTCTGATAGAAATAAAGAAGAAACACGAATAAATGAGGTAATACATTCATAAAACATAATTGGAATAAAATATTATTTCCAAAAAAAGAATTTCCAATCATAAATCCCAAATGTGGTTCTCGCATTCAATAGCGACGTTAACTCTGACTCAATATTTTGACATTTTATATTGTAAAACCATATTTTGATATTTTCTACAAAAATAAGCATAATTTTTTTTTTAAAGTTAAGTAGAAATCAATTGCCACATAAATAAGGAATATAATAAAGTGCCTTTTGTACATTTTAGTGCAGTGAAGGTGGAGAAAAATGCGTTTAAAAACCTGAAACGGTAGACGTCAAATAGTTGTGCACAGTGTTCCACTTTTATATCAAAAACACATAAAATGTAATTGTATTATTCAAAGGCCCAGCATTTCTTGATCTTCTCCAAATATATATTCTCAGACCGCGAGACTATTTCACTTGCACATATAAGCTTGCCTTTTTAATACATTTATTTCATCATTTCTTGATATGGTTAACTATGCTACTCAGTGATTTTATACTTTATAATTTTGGACCTCTGTCTATTTCACCATGCACAAGTAACTTGAATTCTTTTATTACAGCTTGTTAGAGAAATCTTTATGAAGTAAAAGTCGCATCTGGGACAGTCTTGAATGCTGTTACTAGCAAATATGTATCGAAATTCAACAACATCTGTAAAGCATGTTCAAACTTGGTTCAATTATATGGTTGGCTCATCTCCTCAGCTGATTTGATTTATTTCATTGCATGGTCGATGGGATTGTCAAAAGAAGATGGCAAACTCAAAATGAAACCAACACATTGGCAACATTTTCTTACAATACAAAAAATTGTAAGTTTTATTTTCCATTCCATACCGTTCGCACAAACACCAATACACAGATATTGACAATTTGAACAGACATATTTTGTAATTGTACATATGAGCCAACCATATAGTTGAACCATGGTTTCAATGTATCTAAGTATAAGTCAAAAGTAAAAGCCATTATCACAAAAAAAAAAAACTACTCTGAAACTTAAAAAAGTAATTTTTTTGATTTACAAAGTCTTCGGCATTGTGTGCATAACTTAAAATAAACCGAGATTTGATAGTTAATTTCCACTAGGTATAGGGGTGTGATGTCTCTGTGCATTGACTAAGCTTCCCGTTGCGTTTGGTAAAATAGCATAAAGGCATCAGAGGGATCAACACCAAGGAGAAAGGGGGATTTTGTACAGACTATTATTTTTAAAAACGATTTTTTTTTTTTTGTTGGAGCCCTGCAATAGTTTTGAAAGCTTAGAAAGTTTTGGCAGTTAATGGTATCAAAATTTATCACTTTTTTTAATGAAAAATATGACGTGTATTGTTTTGAAGACTTTTTGAAAATTTGTTCATATAAAAAGATGAAATTCGCATGACAACAACGTGATTTTTTAATAAAAGTGTAACTACATTTTACTTTTAATCACGTTAGCTGGTTATAAGCTTTTTTCTTTATATTTCCTGTTTTTGAAAATGCTACACTGTGTCTGGAAGGCGATGTTTTTCTATTATTATAAACAAAAAAATATATAAAAATAAAAAAATTTCATTATATTTATTGACTTTTGGCAAACATGTGTTTTTATTCCTAATGACCTAGAGCCAGCCAAAAGTCAATAAATATAATTTCAAGCAAAGGTTGCATAAATATTAATATTAAAAAAATTTCATTAAACGACATAAGTACAATATTGGACTACCTACTGAATAGGAAACTTTATTGCTCATACAATATAGGTCGGCGTGTCTTTTCCATGTATGTGTTAACAAGAAAATTTTGGATTTCGCCCAAATAAATAAGTTAATAATAATAATTAGTTTTTCTCTTGTAAAGGAAGATGTAAATTTTTTTATCCTATGCATCAAGCGGAGAAAGGTCTCTTTTACAATAAGATTTGGACACATTGCTCAATTCATGCACCATCAAATTAAAAATGCAAATTTATGTAGATTACTTCAGCCAGCTTCCTACACTCTTAACAATTATAATCTTGAACAGGTATACAGTTTCATAGACCTTGGGGGTTTATATGGACAGTCAACTTAACTTCAACCTTTATATTACTGCAATTGTCAATAGGGCTAGAGGTGTTCTGGCGTATGTAAAGCGATGGTATAAAGAACTCAGCGACCCGTACGTTACTAAAGCTCTTTTTACAACATTAGTCAGGCCGATATTAGAATATGGTTCAATAATCTGGAACCCTAGCTACCAGGATCATATTGATCGGCTAGAATCGTTCCAAAAACAATTTTTATTTTTCGCCTTAAGAGATTTCCTTGCTAGTCGTAGGGAAATGCTTGGAATTGTATTTATGATTAAATTACTAAATGGTTCGGTCTCTAACTCATTTCTGTTGAGCGAAGTAAACAACTTTAATGTCCCTTCCGGGCTCTCAAGACATCTTGAACCTCTCTACCTAAAATATTGTAGAACAAATTTTGAATTAAATGAGCCCTTCCGCTGTTTGTGTCAAAATCACAACTCCCACTCTAACACATTTGATGTTTCGGACTCGCTTTTTTGCATTAAAAAATCTGTTCTTTCCTCTCCTAATATTAACTAACGGTATTCATTGACATATTGAATTCAGTTTCTAGTAATGAGTCGTTTATTTTGAAAGTGGTTTAAGTCCATTTTTTCTTATATTGAGATATTTAAGGGTTTGTGTTTGTTTTGTTTCAAAAATATTGTTAAGTACTATTAATTTTTTTATGGCTTTGTGACCTGAAACATGTTAGAATATATAACGTAATATGTTTTGTAAACTTTACTATAAAAATAAGCTATATTTCAGAACCTAAAATGGGCTTAAATCGCTTTCAAAATTAATAAAATGACTTTTTTGTTTGTGAAAACCCTGCAGTCAAACCAACTAGTTGTATACTAGAAGAATACTAGGTTGCCAAAAATCTCAACTAGTATGAGTTCTGTCTTTTTTCCATATTACCAACTGGTATTTTTAACACGGCGATCTCCTACGAAATATCAATTGCCAGCCTCTGCATCAGCATCATACCAATTGACAAACTAGTCATTATATACACCAATATCATACCAATTGACATACTAGTCAGTGTATTCAACATCAACGTACCAGTTGGCATACTACTCAGTCTATGCATCAATGTAATAACAATTGACATACTAGTCGATATTTGCATCAGCATCCTACTATTTAATATACTAGTCTCAGTTGGGTTGAAAAATTACTTGAAAATTGATAAATTAGCTCAAATTTATGTTATTCATTATATTTCATATATATAAAATGTATGTATATATATACATATGTATATAACTTTAAAATTTATCACTTCAATACTGTAACGATTTTACTTGCAAATCCTCTTATTTGCAATCCTCTGCTAAGTTCGAATCACTAAACTGTTGAATAAATAACTCCAATATTGAATAATGGAAAAATGGCCTTTATTAAAGTACTTCACAATAACACTTATACTTTGCTACTCGCTGGCTTAATAACCAAACTGACTGATAACTCAAATGAAACTCTACTATTGGCCGCCAGATCGCGTGCTTAATCAATCTGATTGATAGCTCAACTCAAACTGAATTACTTCTTACTCGCCTGCCCCGCTTTTATAGTTTACGCTGCATACTTCTAGGCTCTTCCATTTCCAGAACTTACCAACTATATTCGTGTGTGTATAGTTCTCATATAGTTTCTACTTGTTTACAATTGTCTACTTTTTAGCGCTTCTCAGATGTACATATGTGAGTTTGTAGTTTACAGTCTCCCGCACACACATAAGCGTATAAGTAAATTCATCTGTGTGTGACATCTCATCTCTCGCTGCCTTGTATGTAAATGTTGCTCGTCGGAATGTGTACATATGTGTAGACGCAATTATTGATTCGTTTATGTATATACATAATGATTGAATTATTGATGTGAATTCACGTCACTGCTTAGCATCGGCCTGGAGATGGCAGCACTCCTTAGTTTTGCTAATATTCGTAACACTGCCCTCCACCTAAGTCTGATCGTCCCGATCAAACAAATCTCCCAATCTAAACGCCGCTAGCATCTCCAAATGTACCACCCTTCTAATCCGTGGTTTCCCAGTGGTTTGTATGCGGTAGATGGTATCACTGATCTTCTTCACAACTTTGTACGGGCCTTCCCAACTGCACCGTAATTTGGCTGGAACACCTTTCCGCCGGTGAGGGTTGTTTAACAGTACCAAATCTCCCGCCAAGAAACCTTCCGAATTAAAGTTCTTGTCATGCCAGTGTTTCATCTTACTGCTCGTTACCCTGGTCCGTTCCTTCACACTCTGTTGTTTGGTCAATGAACCACTTCGTAGAGCTTGCGCTGGACGGATTTGCTTTGCATAATCGGTATCGTTCCTACATTTCACAAGAGTAGTGCGCTCCGGCTTGAAACTACCCTCGCATTCCTTCTCGGAAATTCGTTGCTTTGTTTTCCTGCGTCTTTTAGATTTTGTCAATGCCAGTGTTTCTCTCGCAGGTACTTTTGATTTTGATTTATTTGGCCCATTCGATCTATCAACCTTTGCCTTTGACTTTCGTGGTCTTTGTCGAGTCTTTTCCACCAGTACCCGATTACTGCTGAACCCTTTTTCCAAACTAAAGTTAAGTGGTATGTCCGGGTTCTTATAGCGCATAGTTTTTCTCCGCATATAGATCCTGACGTCATGGTCAACCAAGAAGTCCACTCCCAATATGACTTCATCAACGATCTCCGCCACAACGAATTTGTGTAGAACCATGACTTTTCCAATTAATACCTCACATACCACTTCGCCTTGAACTTGGTTATACTCGCCAGTGACCGTACGCAACTTTGCTCCAGGTAACGGTTTTACTCTCCTGTTGACCAAGTCAGATCGGATCAAGGAATGAGATGCGCACGTATCTACAGTCAGTACTCGTTCTTTGCCATCCACATTCCCTCTGACGGTAATACTGCTCGATTTTCTACCAATTTGCGACACAGATATCACAGGGCATTCAATAGCTGGATCTAGCTCTCTACCTCTTACTCGCTCTTTCTCATCTCCTCCAGTTTTGCGTTTACGGCCACCCACATTGTTGGAACTATTAAGACCAAGATCGCAATGACATGCTATGTGACCGGACTTCCCGCATTTGAAGTATTTGATAACTTTTGCACTTCGCTTTTGCGATCCTTTCAGTGCCTCCAATATTGCGTCTACCCACTCTGGCCTGTCTACTTCCACACGGCGTGCTTTGAAAACTGGCTTACACAGAAGCGACGCTGTTTCCTGAATCAGAGCATGTGATACCGTTTCTGCGAATGTTGGCTTTGGGTTTGCGTATGTAGCTCGCTTTGTTTCGGCGTCCCGTATGCCATTTATAAAGCTCTGAATTTTTACCCTTTCAGTGTATTCCACGGGTGCGTCCGCATTCGCTAAATGTGCTAGCCTTTCAATATCCGACGCAAACTCTTGCAATGTTTCACCAGGCCTCTGGAAGCGGTTCAGCAACTCCATTTGGTATATCTGTCTCCTATGCTCAGTTCCGTATCGTCGTTCTACAGCAGCCATCAATGCTTCATAATTGTTCCGCTCTCCTTCGGGAATCGTCTGTAGGATTTCCGCTGCTGGCCCCTTCAATGCCACGAACAGTGCAGCAACTTTATCTTCCGCATTCCAATTGTTCACTGCTGCGGTCTTCTCAAATTGTAGCTTAAAGACCTGGAAAGGAACAGAACCATCAAAGGATGGTGTTTTTACCTTTGGATTACTCGTTGAAACTGCTGGGCGATTTAGTTGCAACTGCTCGATACGTCCTCTCAAAGCATCCACCCCGGCCTCGATTTTTTCTTCAAACTGTAAAATTTTTGTATCTTGCGCCTCCAACTTCGAGGAAATACGTTCTTCTTGCTCTTCCAGTTGAGCAGAGATCTGCGATGATATCTGTGCTGAAATTTGCGCCGACATTTCGGATATCCGTGTTTCTTGTGCTTCAATCTTTGATGTTATACGTGTCTCTTGGGCTTCAATATTCGCTGTTATACGGTTCTCCTGCGATTCCAGCTGAGTTTCCATCTTGGATGTAATCTGTGTCGACATTTCTGACATACGCGTTTCTTGTGCTTCAATCTTCGATGCTATGCGTGTCTCCTGCGATTCCAGTTGAGATGACATTTGTGACGACATTTCTGAAATGCGTGCCTCCTGTGCTTCCATCTTGGATATTACTGTCGATATTTGAGCAGTTATTGCAGCCAATATCATGTTCAAGTCTGTGCTCGTAACTGTCTGGGATGTTTCGTTTTTCTCCTCAATTTTTGTTGTTGTCTCGTCCCCATCAGGATAAAAGACAAACTCGTCCACATCAATTCCTTGCGATTCCATTACCTCTCGTAGACGTGCTTGAAGTTCGGTCTTATTGCCAGTTGTATTTAATCCACGGTTCTCCAACTCCTTTTTCAGTTGCTGGATCTTCAATTCACTGAACTTTGCCATGTCCTTGTTGTCTGCTGGAATTTATTCAACAATTCCTCTTCTGACACCAATTGTAACGATTTTACTTGCAAATCCTCTTATTTGCAATCCTCTGCTAAGTTCGAATCACTAAACTGTTGAATAAATAACTCCAATATTGAATAATGGAAAAATGGCCTTTATTAAAGTATTTCACAATAACACTTATACTTTGCTACTCGCTGGCTTAATAACCAAACTGACTGATAATTCAAATGAAACTCTACTATTGGCCGCCAGATCGCGTGCTTAATCAAACTGATTGATAGCTCAACTCAAACTGAATTACTTCTTACTCGCCTGCCCCGCTTTTATAGTTTACGCTGCATACTTCTAGGCTCTTCCATTTCCAGAACTTACCAACTATATTCGTGTGTGTATAGTTCTCATATAGTTTCTACTTGTTTACAATTGTCTACTTTTTAGCGCTTCTCAGATGTACATATGTGAGTTTGTAGTTTACAGTCTCCCGCACACACATAAGCGTATAAGTAAATTCATCTGTGTGTGACATCTCATCTCTCGCTGCCTTGTATGTAAATGGTGCTCGTCGGAATGTGTACATATGTGTAGACGCAATTATTGATTCGTTTATGTAGATACATAATGATTGAATTATTGATGTGAATTCACGTCACTGCTTAGCATCGGCCTGGAGATGGCAGCACTCCTTAGTTTTGCTAATATTCGTAACAATACATTATACTTTGGAACAAATTTTAATAAAAATACGTACATATATATGAAAACTAAAAAGTAACAGAATAACACACGAATGTGACGCAATTTCAAGACGCAGGGCTAAGTTTATGGGTTGACGATGGCCACAACATTCCCACATTAAATCCCTCAAGCCAAGAGAACTGCTAGGGTTCATCATGAAAGTCGGATGAGATGAGGTGCTGACCAATGGTCGCAGTGCAATCCTCAATAAATTATCTATCTATCTAACGGAAAAGGGACGAACCAGTAGTGGTTGACTGTGTTAAAACAGGCCAAGCTGCACTAGCGCCGTCCTGTTATGAGTGTTAATGGAGTTCAGAATGGTGGTAGTAATATGCACTTTACGGAAGTCATACTTATGGCTGGATAACCGAACAATTTCATTTAATTGAGGTAATCATAACGGCTTTAAACGTTTTCGTTACTGACTAAAGGGATAATATCGGTAGATACTGACTGGGTTTTCGGTCTTTCTCTGTTATTCTGGAAAGGCATAGGCTATTAACGACAAGTAGAAAAAATGTGCTAGGCTACTGATGCCCTCATGGCACAGGTGTTTTGGCATCGGTATAGGTCTTCCGTCTGGGACTATTGATATGGATGGCTTGGCCTTTTCAATAACTTCTTTAACCTCTGTTGAGGTAACGGTGAGGGTTGACTCGTCATGCTTGTGTTTCTGTGTCCGTTGATTTGATCTAGCATTGTCAACTGAAGTATGCATTGCAAATTGGCTACAGAAAGCACTCGCGCATTTCCTCGAGCCGACAGACCAAATTCTAGTCAAATGAATTATTTAAATACTAACTAGTATTAATAACACCACAAAATTATAGCCAATGAACCATTCTAAAACTGACCAGTATGATGAACGCCACACAATTCTAGTCAATTAACTACTCATACACTAACTAGTATGAATAACACCATAAAATTATAGTCAATGAACTATTCAAAAGCTGACTAGTATGAATAAACCCACAAAATTCTAGTCAATGAACTAGAATGTTTGCTGACTACTTTGGCTTTTGACTCCAGGGAAGGAATAAGTCCACTTATTTTTAAGAAATTAAATAATAGAAATTGTTAATATGTTATCTTTTATGTAGATGAATGTAATAGCTTTAAAATAAATAGGGAAGTTTCAAGTTAGATACAGATTTTTATTTATGAATTAAAAAAATGGTTTTTAAAAATAAATATTAATTCATTTATTTAAAAATTAAATTTACATTCATTTATTTATTAAGGATAATATTGAAGATATTGCCATATTATTCCTCCTTATTTAGATTATGTGGGAGGTTGTTAAAATATTCATGGTACATAGGTTGTAATACCTTAGTAACTCCATCATATCCTTATACTTAGGAGTTGAAATGGGACGTACATTTTTGTATAATGGTGTTAAATTTATTTTGTTAAAGTTCCTTGGTCTTCCCCGACAAAGTAATAAATAAAGTATTTTGAACTCTTTACCCACTTCCATAAATTCTTTATAAAGCATTTTATAGGGTGCATTTTTTATAAATCGTATCCAACGTATCCTTAGCCAATTCACAGGTTTTTTAATCTTTTATGAATTGCTTATCCACTTCCATAGATTCTTTATAAAGCATTTTATAGGGTGCATTTTTTATAAATCGTAGCCAACGGATCCTTAGCCAATTCACAGGTTTTTTAATCTTTTATGAATTGCTTCTTCCAGCTAATAATTAATAATAATAAATTTTAAATAAATATTAAATATTTTTTTGTTTTTTTTTTTAATATTAAATAATAAGTTTTATTTCAGTGGACTTAAACCAGTTTCAAAATAATTTTTTTTTGGATTTTGTTAGCTAAGTAATTTTCAAGTCCCCAAAATCATAGCGATTTTAATGATACTAGACTTTTTTTTAAAAATGGACTTAACCCACTTTCAAAATAAACGACTCATATATGTATATGTATATTAATTATTAATACGGCATTTATTTTACTTAGCTGATGGCGTTTCCTCTGTAGCTGAGCAGTTTTAGATTTCGACGGTTAACAAACCATTGCCTTACAACGACTCGGCATGGACAGGATTAGCCTGGTTTCATTGGACGACTTAAGGGCTGTGCGCTGTCACAACGTCCATAAAAGAAAAAAATAAAAATAAAACTCTCCGTTCTGCACACTTTTTGTTCAAAAGAAAATTTTTCTAAAATGCTCCATTTACATAATGGGATCATTTAAAAAGAAAGTAATAAAAAACTTGAATCCTTTAAGTCCTTTAATTGGTGGGCTAAAACTTACACTAAGAGTCATAATTTTCCACTTTGGTTTATATCATGAAAACAACTTCTTAGTACTTAGAATAAGTACGTATATTTTTATGAAAAAAATGTTGGGGAAACGGTTAAGCAGAATTAATGTGTACCGGAGCGACTCGGGATTTTTCCCGACCAAGGACTGTCATTTCAGTGTAACCCCATTTAATTTTTTACGTCCCTCCCATAAATTGTCATCCTTCCAGCATCTCCTTGCAGCGGGACAGCTCCGCTGCTCAGCATGCCACAACAAGTACCCACTGCTGCTCGCGCCCCAGGGCGCCAACAACTTAAACGGCTGTTACCACTCATAACTACTATTTCCGTAGTAGAGTCGGAGGCATGCCGAGCATCAGCCCCTGCCCCCTTCTTCTTCCCCCTCTTTTCCGGCAGCAATCGTGTAGGTCAGGGAAACAGACTCTTAGTCCCTACCCCCGTTTGCACCGTTTACCAGCAGAGAATATATATGTTTGCGACATCCGCCCAAGGCAGGCGGTGCCACTTTCCTAAATGTTCTGGTCTCCGCGATGGCAACCCCCGACAGGTTTCATTGCTCCATGTTGCCAGGTCGCAAACCCAATTACACCGGGTACCCCAATGCTTACCCAAGGACGTCCAGTCCCAGGGCCACAACAGCAGTTACGTCCTAGCCTTTCACAATTCAGGCGTAGTCACCCATCTCTTACTCCTAGAGTGATGACGTGTCCCCCGTTGCACTTCAGAATTCTGCAGTTAAACTGTAATGGATTAACTGGGAAGATCGCGGAGATAGTCGATTTCATGAAGCGGTACAACATCCGCATCGCCGCGATTCAAGAGACTAAACTCACAGCAAGATCTGCTCTGCAGACCTGTTCTGGGTATAATGTCCACAGAAAAGATCGTGAGAGCGGAAATGGAGGCGGCCTCGCGTTTATCTTACACCACACAGTGCAATATCATTTATTTGATCCCGACATCGGCCGCAGGGACAGTGTCTTAGAACGTCAAGGCTTATCTGTCTGGTCGGGCGATGCAAACCTAGAAATCATCAACATGTACATCCCTCCTGCCATCTGTTGCCACAGTGGATACCACTCTAACATCAGCGCCTTACTCACTGGCAATAATCGCATTATTTTAGGCGACTTCAATGCCCACAACGGTCTATGGCATTCAAACTTGCAGTCAGACAGTATGGGTGAGATTTTGGCGGATCAAATAGAAGAAACGACGTTCTGCACAATAAACGGAGATGCCCCCACACGTATGGTAGGAAGCTGTCACAGTTCGCCGGATATATCTATCGTGAGCGCAGGACTCGTAAACAGCGTCTACTGGCAGCCGATGGTAACATTGGTAGCCGACCGCCTGTCTATACTTATTTCTCTCGAGCGTTCCGCCGACTTCATCTTCGCAGAAAAATGCACTTTCATTAACTTTAAAAAAGGAAAGTGGCACGAATACAAATCCTTTACAGACAACCGCTTTGCTGCCCTCCCTATCCCAACTGATGCCCGCCAAAGGGAGCGTGCTTTCCGCAAGGTCATTGAATCCGCCTGGGCTCGTTCCATTCCCGCCGGTAGAATTCCCGAAATTCGGCCCACTACCCGGCGGAGGCCGCAAGTTTAGTGATAGAACGTGACCTTATAAGACAGCTCGATCCCGGTGACCCCCAAATAAGGGATGTAAACCAACGCATCAGATTGCTTGTGGATGAGCGCAAGCGGGCGAAATGGGAGGAGCACCTAAGCGGTTGTAACCTCTCTGCCGGTGTAGGTAAACTTTGCTCCACTGTTAAGTCCTTATCGAATCCGTCAAAGCACAATGACAAAATTTCCATCGCCTTAGGCTTTAAAGGGCTGCCGGATGCGAAAAAATGCGCGAGCGCTTTCTGCCGACAATATATAATGCATTCTACGGTCGACAAAGATAGACCGAGGGCCAAGAGACACGCACATAAGCATAAATTCAGCGCGTCTCCGATTACCATCACCGCCAAAGAGGTTGAGGATGCCATTGGTCATGCTAAACCATCCAAAGCAGTGGGCCTAAACTGCATAGCCATGTCGATGCTTAAAAGCCTAGGGTCTAGGGCCTAGAGGGTTTCAAATATTTAGCGCATGTCTTCAACCTGTCTCTTTCCACCTTTGTCATTCCCGAAAAATGGAAAATGCCCAAGGTGGTCCCGTTACTAAAGCCTGGGAAACCAGCTAACATAGGAGAGTCATATCGCCCGATATCTCTCCTATCGATATTAGCCAAGACGCTTGAAGCCATTTTGCTCCCCTAATTCAAAGCAAATTTGCAGCTAGCCTGTCATCAGCATGGCTTTAGAAAACTCCATAGCACCACCACCGCGCTAAATGCCATTAGCACCCAGGCAAATTGTGGTTTAAATCAGAAGCCCCAACATAGAACAGTACTCGTTGCGCTAGACCTATCAAAAGCTTTTGATACGGTCAACCATGGCACGTTACTGTAAGACCTGGAAGGGTCTACCCTTCCCCCATGTCTTAAAAGGTGGACCGCAAATTATCTGGGTGGTCGGCAGGCATCGGCGCGATTCAGAAACGAAACATCAAAGCCGAGAAGAATTAAACAAGGGGTGCCACAGGGTGGTGTCCTATCCCCACTTTTGTTTAATTTCTACATATCTAAGCTACCTTCGCCACCGGAAGGAGTTACTTTCGTTTCTTACGCCCATGACTGCACAATAATGGCCACAGGCTCGGGCCCACAGATCGATGAGCTTTGCAACAGAATAAGCGGCTACCTCCCTGATATCTCCAGCTTTTCGCCTCGCGAAACCTGGCATTATCACCGACTAAATCATCCGCGACCTTATTTACAACTTGGACGTCCCAAATGTCGACCATTTAGCACATCCACGTCGATGGCACTACGCTACCGAATGTCCTAAACCCCAAAATCTTGGGTGTGACGTTTGATCAGGATATACATTTTGGTGAGCGTGCAGTCGCAATTGTACCGAAAATCCAGAGCCGTAATGAAATCCTCAAATCTCTTGCTGTTAGTACTTGGGGAAAAGATAAAGAAACGCTCACTACTACTTACAAAGCAATTGGCCAGCCGATTGCATGCTACGCGTCCCCTATATGGTCGCCGAGCCTTAAAAATACTCACTGGAAGCAGCTACAGGCCTGCTAAAATCCTGCTCTCAAAATCCCAACGGGCTGTATTCTTATGTCCCCAGAGCTCCATCTACATAATGAGGCGCGAATAATGCCCATCAGGGAGAGAAATGAGATGCTAACTAAACAGTTCCTGTTGAATACCCAGAAACCTGGGCATCCCAACAGGTATCAGATTGATGAGCCAACACCGCCTAGGGGCTTAAGGAGTCATCTCCGTAAGCATTATGAGGAAATACGGCATCTGAGAACTCAGCCGTCTGAAGCCAAAAAACACAAGCAGGTCCTCAGTGAACTCCGCAAACAGGCGTCGAACCTTTATGCCGGGAATTGCCCGGTGAATCCAGTACTCAAAGGACAGTACCCAAAACTTGCGGAAGAGGAGCGCACACTCCCCAGGGAAACACGAGTCAATCCAGCTCAACTTCGATCTGGATACTGTAACAGGTTAAATTCTTACCTATCCAAAATCAACCCCAACATACAAAATGTATGCCCCGCTTGTAATGTGTCCCCACATGACACTAACCATCTCTTTAATTGTAATGTGGAACCAACGCCTCTAACGCCCCTCTCATTATGGTCCACTCCTGTTGAAACAGCAAGTTTCCTTGGACTCGCGTTAGAGGATATTGATGACAATTTGTGATCGGGCGCACCTATTGGATGGGGCGAAGCATTTCTACAACAATAACAACAATAACGGTGGGGGCCGCCAGTATGCAAAAAAATTGTAAAAGTAATACTGCGGAAGTGCTTAGACTTCAATTGTTCAATTTAAGGGTGAAGTTTATGAAACAAACTTATAAAACGCTTTCTCTACTCTTGGCAGTGGACATTTTTCTGCTCTTTTCTGGAATAAATATTGCATGATTTTCGCAGCTCTCCCGAAAGTGTGCCTCCTCATTTAATAAAATATTGTCCGAAAAAACATCATTTTGTACAAATTTAGTGATTGTTACATTATTAAATAGTAACAATAAGACAGAAAGGAAATCCCCATTAGATAGGCTTGCTGAAATTTTTCCATTTCCTACTGTTGCGCTTGGTGTGTAGAATTATTTGAATACATTTTTTATTTTTGTATAATTTTCTATAATCGGGTTTCCAGTCAAAATAATTGGAAAAACACCTTTATTATTTTATTGCTGATGTTTCGGCTGTTTATTGTGGTCTTCTTCAGGGCCTAGTTACAATTTTAAAGAAATTAAAATAACTCAATTTAGTTTCGCATTTCTATAGCATTAATGTTACATATATATATATGTATATATGGACATCCAATTGACAAAACATTTCTTACTTAAAAATCTTTGCGTTCTTCTTCGTCATGTTTTTCTTTATATATACGTGTTTTTAAATAAAACATAGTCACTTTAATGCTCAATTAAGGAAACGGAAATTATTTTACAATTTAAAATTACTATTTTCAATAAACAACCAACAATTTATATTTAAAACTCTAATTTGTATGTAAGTACATATGTATACATATTTGACGTTTGTTGATCACCGGCGAATTCATGCTTGATGGATTATTGCAGCTTCATTTTAATATACACGCGTAGATGTTGTTATGATATCCATCGACTGAGTGTGCAACAGGCACATTCAAGAACAAACGAGCAGCAGTGCTTGTGACAAGGTGCAATGACCACGGCGTGTGCACTGGCGTTCAGGCCCGGAGCTTCAGCTTCGTGGATTCCTTAACGTGATCACTGCACAGCACTACTCACCCCAGTCAATGGCCAAACAGAATAATTTAGTTTGCACACTGGGATACACTAGCATAAGAAAATATAAAAAAAGAAAAAAAACAACAAACGCACTTGCATCCCACACTTCATCAATATGACATACCTACCTTTATGCAAGGCAGCTCATTGTTGCAACGATTGGTGGCTGCCTCTGTACCCGCCCTACCATTGGCCTCATAGATGTTGTTGAGGCCCCGATACATTACCACTAACTCCCGTGTCTCAAACCAAAGCAAACACAAATTATCTACCCACTTTAACAATTATTATTTTAGTTTGCCTACTCTATAAAAATACAAAAATACAGGTGGAAGAACTGTAATGATTCCTATAAGCCTACTCGCTTTCTTTCTTCAACTTCAAATTCCATAAAAAGCTTTATACATATGTATGTAAATATGTATGTGTGTAGATGCAAAAAAAACTCACTTTGCAAAAACAAAATATTTATCATTAAAAATCATCGAATTTCACTTAAGGTGAAATTGCATTCGTATATCCGCACATGCTTATGTACATACAGTATGTATGTACAACAACAACAAAATAAATATGTTTTATGAAAAATAGGTTGTTTAGGCCCAACGCCTAACTTTTACCTGATTGACGGCGCCCCTCCCTAATATTTTAATAATATTTGCAGCCACCCACACCCACGCCGCATTTGTGTGCATGCATTCACATGCATGCGTTTAACACACATGCACGTGCGTGTGTGTGCAGGTTGTCAGCACCCATGCACGTATACGTAAGGGTGGTTGTGTGTGTGGCTCTTCCCCTCCTTAATACCGGAGGACGTTTTCGCGGCTTAGCGGTTGTCATCAACGGCACAAGCGGCCTCTTTTTCGTGCGACCGCCAACCAGCACACATCGCCGAGTATCACCGTCATCATTTTTACACTCAAAGGTAATATTGTATCCTTATATATATTTTCCTACACTCTAATTAAAACACTATTATAACGAGGAAATCCTCTTTGCGTTTTGTTCTTTTACTTTCTTTCGAGAGCACTATCAACCCGAGATCGACCCGTGTGCGCCTACCCACTGCCGGTTCCAGACGCACTCAGGCCGAACATTGGTCCTCCTCACCAGGAACTAAAAGCGCATTTTGTTATACAGTCCACAACATAGCACATTTGCCTACTATCAAATTTGCCAAAGGTTTGCCACGAGAATTTATTTGCCACAGCATATCCCAGCAGAACATAACAAAGAAGTTTGGAAGTTACATATTATACAACACGATATTAGCAGCCAAAAATTGACAAGGAAAAAGTTGGAGTTTATTGTACATAGGTGACCAGAGCCACTGCATATTCGCCAATCACAGCACAGCACAATCAACTTTTCCAGCACAAAAACCAATAAGAAGTAAGTGTTATATTTCTTGCCACCTTTTTTTTGAGTGTTGTTTTTTTGCAAAATAAAGAAAAAAACCCGTGTAGTACGCGAAAAATTAAAAACAAAAAAAAGAAGTGAAAAAGTGAAGTTATTTAGTGAGGACAATTTTTTCTTTCCAATTTCAAAAATTAAATCACTTGGTTTATTAATTTTATTTCGATCCTTGTGATTATCTGGTCTATCCCCCCACCAGTGGTAAGGTTTTCCAGACACAACACAAGGAAGAGGGTAACCTAACCTCATTTTCCGCACCATACTAAATAGTTTTGTGTTGTTGTTTTTTTTTGCACATCACAAACACGAAATTAAGTTCAATTTAATTAATTAATCCGGTGCTCACTTCACTTTTTAAACACTTTTTACACTTTTTTTGCGCTTGGTTTCGAATATCGCACGCACTTTTTCACTTTTCCAAAAATACACCCATTATTTGTGGAGGTGGCGAGTGGTCCCTTTTTTTGTTGTTGCCGCTGAGACAAAAAATTTGTACATTAAATCTTTTGCTGTTTTCGCTGCTGTGACAAAAAGTCCAAAAATAAATCCTTTTTGTTGTCCCTGTTGTGACACAAAGTTGAAAAATAAACCTCTGTTGTTGTCGCTACCGAGACAAAAAGTCTGCAATATAAAAAGAAATAATAAAGCTTCGAATTTCAATAGTGTTTATTTACGGCTGGGCAGGTAATTTTACTCAAAATAGTTTCATTTCTCTAATCAGCAATTATTTCTTTAATAAATTCAAATAAGACCATGGAAACCTACATCAGACTGGTAGAATTAATCGCAGAGTTTGATACAGATTACAGCCTTATTCCGGAAAGCGACCATAGCAAACACACCCTTGCGATACAGCTGGAAGAGTTGCGGTCCTTGTGGAAGAAGGTAAAGTCTGCGTTTGATTCGCTACTAGGATCTGAGGAGGTCTCAGGGGATGACGTTATGGCGGTAAGAAAAAAGCAAAAAGCAGCATACGCAATCTACATGCGATGTCTAGCGTCTATATCTGCTGAGGCAGAAAAATACAAGAAAGCGGACAAGAACGTCAACCCCGAGCAAGAACCTCATGCGCATAAAATTCGTCTCCCTGCTTGCGACACGGAAGTTTTTAAATGGGATTATCTGTCTTGGCCAACTTTTCGCGACCTTTTCACGGCAATTTATATAAACAATTCCAGCTTGAAAGGGGTGGAAAAGTTATTCCATCTCAACAACAAAACGCAGGCGAAGCAAAAGATATAGTTAAAAAATGCCCTCTCACAAATGAAGGTTTCGAGATGGCCTGGAAAAACTTGTGTGAAAGATACGAAAACAAACGTATCTTAGTTAACACACAACTACAAATTTTATTTAACTTAAAAAAAGGTAGAAAGTGAGTGCGGCAGTTCAATAAAAAAGCTGCAAAATGATATAAATAATTGTATTTCGTCCCTCAAATGCCACAAAATTGACACTTCCAATTGGGATGCAATCCT
This sequence comes from Eurosta solidaginis, assembly GCF_040869045.1. Lineage (NCBI taxonomy): Eukaryota > Metazoa > Arthropoda > Insecta > Diptera > Tephritidae > Eurosta > Eurosta solidaginis. Next base: position 100,505,853 of record NC_090323.1, on the reverse strand, counting down.
GACTTATCTCTGCTCAACCAAGCTACCAGAGAGCACGTTGGCTCTATGGGAGCAAAGTATAGACCATAAAATGGACATATGCAAGTGGGAGGATATGGATAAATTCCTGTCTAATCGGTTTCAGACACTTGAAACAGTGTGTGGTTTTACAGGGCATGCCACTTCGAAAGTGCAAAAACCAAACGCGTCGCGACAATCAACGTAGCCCCCTACGAAAAGACTTGGTGCCTTTCAAACAAAGGTATCCAGACCGACGTCAAACCCCTCCAGAAAGGATTAAATTCATAAAATCTACAAGTGGTTGTCTGAATTGTCTATCCCCAGGACACACAGTGACCAGATGCACTAGTTCCTACAACTGCAATACGTGCCACTCTCGTCACCATACGCTCCTGCATGCGGATACCCTACAGAAAAACACCACCTACAACCCGCCCCAAAACTCCTACGATAATAGGCCCTCTACTTCTAGACAGGCATTAGCGAGACAGGACTCAGAAAAACCAGGTTCAAACGGGAACAAAAATGTGACATCCTGTCATACGAATTCCAGCACAGGTGTGCTATTAGGAACTGCTCGCGTACACATTCACCATAATGGCACCGACTTCTCCGCGCGGGCATTAATTGATTCAGGGTCTGAATGTTCCTTTATAACTGAAAGACTGAAACGCAGAATCAATTTGCCAGCAAGGAAAATGCATGCCCAAGTTTCAGGCATCACAAATGCGGTGTCAGCTCATGTGAAAGAGGCATCCAAAATTGAATTACGTTCACCAGTGGATGCCTGCTTCATCCTGACTACACCCGTTCTAGTCCTAGCCAAACTCACTGGGAATCTTCCATCCTGCCATATCAACGCCATGACTATGCAGGCATTCCCAGACTTGGTGTTGGCAGACAAGAGGTTCTACATCAACGAATACGTAGACCTCATACTTGGAGGAGACATATATCCCCAAATTATACTGAGCGGTCTGAAAAAGAATGTACTAAATACACTTTTGGCCCAAGAGACAGTGTTCGGTTGGATACTAACCGGTCGCATCGAAGCACCGAGTCCAACGAAGAGCATCATGTCATTCTACAACGAGGTTGCGTTAGACAATCAATTAAAAGCTTTCTGGGAGGTAGAAAATGTGCCCAAAAATAAAATGCTTAATGAAAAAGAAAGGTATTGTGAACAATTATTTAAGGACACAACAAAACGTGATGAAAGTGGAAGATATACCGTTTCGCTACCATTCAGGCAGGATTACCCTGAGAATATTAAATTAGGACCGTCCCTAAAGCGCGCATGTTCACAATTCTTCAGAAATGAGGGGCGATTACTGAAAAACCAAGAGTTAGGGAAAGAATATGTTCGGGTGTTATCCGAATACGAAACGCTTGGACGTATGAGAAAAATCAAAAACAACATTCCATCCGACGATTCCGATAGTTATTTCCTGCCCCACCACGCCGTTGTAAAAGCGGAAAGTACCACTACCAAAGTGAGCGTCATCTTCAACGCGTCAAGTCCGACAGCAAATGGCATTAGTCTAAACGACATACTCCACCCAGGTCCAGTACTCCAAGCAGACTTGCCTATTTTAATTCTACGTTGGAGACTGTACCGCTTTGTCTTTAATAGTGACATAGAAAAGATGTATAGGCAAATTTGGGTGACCGATAATCACGCCAAATTTCAAATAATTGTCCATCGAACATCCCCCAACGAACCCATCAGTCTTTACGAACTAAAGACTGTCACCTTTGGTGTAAACTGCGCCCCCTACCTCGCGATAAAGTCACTTCTACAATTGGCTGATGATGTAGAAAATACCCACCCAATAGCATCGGGTATATTACGCGAAAGTATGTATGTCAACGACGTTTTATCTGGAGGGCATACTATAGCGTCAACTATCAAAGCAAGAAACGAGATTCGCGAAGCATTACATTCAGCTGGCTTTCCATTGCGCAAGTGGACATCAAATTGTGAGGAAATCCTTCAGGACATCCCCAAAACGGATCTGTTCAGCGAGGACTTTCTAGCGTTTGAAGAGGCTAGCTCGGTTAAGGCACTCGGAATACGATGGAACGCGCATTCAGACATGTTTTACTTCACCGCAGGAGTTTTAGAGAATGGCGAGAACATCACCAAACGCGCAATCCTATCCGCTATAGCCAAACTTTTCGACCCTTTAGGCTGGCTTGCACCAATGGTCATAGTGGCAAAAATACTAATGCAGAATATCTGGTTAGAGGGCACCGTTTGGGATGAACCTGTCTCCCCAACTACCTTAGAACGGTGGAAAAATTTCACCCAACACTATAGCGAAATAGATAACATTAGGATACCGCGGTGGGTAAATTTTTCACCGGAAGACAACATAGAAATCCATGGCTTCTGTGACGCTTTCGAGAAAGCATATGCGGCAGCGGTATACATGCGCGTGAAAAGAGACGATTAGGTTTTCATACACTTACTTTTAGCGAAAATCAGAGTAGCTCCAGTGAAAACCATCTCGCTACTACGTTTAGAACTATGCGGCGCCGTGCTGCTTGCAGAAATCATGGAATCAATATTCCGAAACATTCATCTGGGACCAGCAAAAGTTTACCTCTGGACGGACTCAACCATCGTACTCGCATGGATAAGAAAGCCGCCCTGTTCCTGGTCAACCTTCGTCGCACACCGAATCACTAAGATCATCGATATGGTCGGTAGCAAGGACTGGCTTCACGTGGACTCAGAATCTAATCCAGCGGATCTAGGAAGCAGAGGACTACTTGCATCAGAGTTGGTCAACAATTCGTTGTGGTGGCAGGGACCTTCTTGGCTGCAAGAAGACAATTCCTACTGGCCTGCACAAGAGCCCGACTATAAAACGTCCGTTGAGGAGAAGAGGGCACAAACATATGCCACGACAAGGGTAGATCATGTAGATATTCTCGACCGATTCTCAAATTTGCCCAGGGCTTTAAAGGTTCTATCCTATGGTAGGAGGTTTTATAAAAGAACTCACCCAAGAACAAAAGCCTCGTTCCACGAAAAAGCGTGTATAATCTCAGCCGATGAGATTAAGGCAACGACTCAAGCATTAATACGAGTCTGCCAGAAACAGTTTTACGGGACAGATTATTTAAAATTGAAAAATAGGGAACCTATCGATCGAAAGAGTGAAATACTGTCACTCAACCCATATATCGACAAAGATGATATTATTAGAACAGGGGGGCGTCTAGGGGCGTCAAAAGACATGTCATACAACGAGCGTCATCGGATAATCTTGCCTTACAATTGTAGGCTGTCTCGCCTTACAGTTATGATGGCTCATCATGACTCCCTTCATGGCGAGAACCAGCTCATGCTCCGTCTCATCCGAACACAATACTGGATACCGAGTGTCAAGACCATGATCAGAGCCGTCATCCACAATTGCAAAACCTGCATTATTCATCGAAAGCAGGCACAGTCCCAACTTATGGGTACCCTTCCCTGCGAACGGACTACTTTTACCCGCGCGTTCACCAATACCGGGGTAGACTTTGCGGGGCCTTTCGACATCAAAAGCTACCGCGGTAGAGGATGTCGACTGTCCAAAGGACACTAAGGCCACTAAGGCCATTCACTTAGAGGCCACTAGTGACCTCAGCACCCCATGCTTCCTTGCAGCCTTTTCGCGTTTTATCGCGAGAAGAGGATGTCCAAAAAACAACTACTCCGACAATGGTACGAACTTTGTCGGAGCTTCCAGATCTCTACGATCGGAATTTAAAGCCTTCCTGGCAGAAAGCCGAGACAAAACCGTCTCCAAGTATAGCCATCAAGCATTAACTTGGCATTTTATTCCCGCCGGCGCTCCACATATGGGCGGCCTGTGGGAAGCGGGAGTGAAGAGCTTCAAAAGCCACTTCAAAAAGGTCGCTTCTCTCCATAAATATACCCTGGAGGAGTTCCAAACCCTTTTGTGCCGGATTGAGGCGTGCCTCAACCCGCGCCCACTCAGTCCAGGGTCGAATGACCCAACGGATCTGGAACCGCTAACCCCCGGACATTTCCTAACGGGCAGCCACCTACTGGCTCCGCCAGAACCAGATGCCAGTGAGAGCTCTGCCTCGATGATCAATCGATGGCAGAAACTCAAAGCCCTCCACCACACTTTCTGCAAACGATGGAAGGTGGAATATCTATCCGAACTTCAAAAACGAGTGAAGTGGAAGCATCCCAAAGAAAATATAAAAGTGGGAGACCTCGCTGTCCTCAAAGAGGTCAACTTATTTCCCAACGAATGGAGGTTAGGTAGAGTCGTCAACGTACACCCCGGCGAAGATAACCGTGTACGTGTAGTCGACCTCCTAACCGAGAAGGGTCAAGTCAGACGACCTTTGGTCAAACTGATCCTTCTTCCTACGGAGATAGATTGTGAGAGGACCACGAGTTCCTCTTAACAATTCTTCCGTTCCTCCATATCCCTCCTTTCAGAAAAATCCACCCAATCTCTATTTCCCCCGACCTCCTAATATCAGAGGCCCACGGTTGGTGATAGCATGGAAAGCATATTAAGGAACCCGCGTCTTCGTGTCTCTCTGTCCCTAAGCCTGCGTTTCTCCCTAGCCATATATTATAATCAACCCCCCGGTCTCGTGATGGTGCGAGTCTACCGGAGGGGAATCGTGAAACGTACTACGCGATGGCAATGGGGAAAGGGAGCGCGGGACATAAAGACGCGTTCAACCACGCGTCGTGATGCCCCGCTATCCCTAAGCTTGTGTCTCTCCCGAGGCCCTAATTATACTCAACCCCCCGGTCTCGTGATGGTGCGAGTCTACCGAGGGGCGATCGTACATCTTCTTTTTTTGTTCTTTACCCCCGGTCTCGTGTCGAGTCTACCGGAGGTAATCCTACAACTTGCTACTGGTGGGCAATGGAGAGAGGGAGGGAGAGGCACGACGACGCATGAGAGCTTATCAAAAGCTCGCAAAACCAAAAGGCACAACTCAGTGCTTCATGAAGACACTAACCGCGGGCCCCTTGAAGAAACCATCCCACAAGTCACTCGCTCACCCAGAGCGAAGACACCAGAAAACACCCAAATTCACTCACTCCCCAGAGCGAGGTCAACATCAAACCCCAATTCACTCGCTCCCCAGAGCGAGGACACCAGAAAAGCCTACCGCAGAAGGGGAACCCATCTGCCACAGAAAGCCAAGGCATTCGGCCCATTAAATTTTTAAACAAATTTCAAAAGGTCAACGCAAATTTCACTCGTTTGCCCGAAACGAGGCCATCCAACAATCCTAACGCAGATCCGCTATCTGCTACAGAACCCAAAGACATGCGACCCAATATATTTTAAATTTTCAAAAGAACATCCCACAATTCACTCGCTCACCCCGAGCGAGGTCACCAGAACCCTCATGCAGATTTGCATCTGCCACAGAACATCCAGACCAAGCCGTTGCATACTGTAATTGACGTTTACGGAATTGTTCCGATAGGAATACGATAGATAAAGCGTGAATACGCCACATCATATAATCGACACTTACACGATTTGGTGTACGTTCCAACAATGGACCTAAAGCATCGAAGAAACTAGGCACTGATAGATTAACAGGTTCACCTTCTGTTACTTGGGTTTCGGAAGGCGATAAAGCGTTTGTGTACTCCAACCATTGCACATAGGGATAGGTTTCTTGTAACTGGTTTTTGGCGCCGAAATTATAGAGCTCATTGGTGTTGCGACATTTTTCAGCGGGCCGGAGATGTTGGTCAATGCGTTTTCGAAATCAATCGATTCACGTAGCCCCTTCGCTGCACGTTCTTTATTAGCACAAAATAGTATAGCAATATCCACATGTGATCCAGATAAGTTTGATTTAACAAATCGTTGGACATACTCAGATGTTGTTTCGGCGGCACCCAATAAAACTTCAAATATCCCCAATGAATTTTTGTTGACAATAAAAAAGGAGGAACACGTTGATTCTATGCGCTTTTCATCCGAGTATCGCAAGGACATACCTTGTTCGATACTGAAATATTATCAAAGTTTGCTGATAAGCCTAAAAATTCACAATGGTTCTCTGCTTATAAATACCATTGGTCCTGCATCAGCTTACCCACAATGCTTGAAGTTACGCCGTGCTCCTCAGATCAATTGGATCCAACAGCCCAATTGAATGTTCTTGAAATTTGTCATGCACTTGGACGTTTACTTGCGAGTAAAGTTGGATATGGCGCATTTACAACTTTACCAGGCTTCCGCGAAATTATTGGCCCTAAAATTGTAGCCGCTCTACGCCGTAAAGATTTGGAGTGACACATGCTGCAATCGATATGATAAACGCACTCTTGCATTCAGTGAATCATTAACTGTTAATGATCATTGCAACAACAAGTTTTTTCAATTAGAAGGAAAGTTGTCTAAGCGGGGTCGCCCCTCGGCATTGTTTGGCAAGCGCTCCGCGCGTAATTCTGCCATGAAAAACGCTCAAAGAGGACTCATCTGCCTTGCAGATGTAGTTCAGAGTCGGCACAAAAGAAGAGGAGCACGACGCAAATTGAAAGAGAAGCTCGGCTTAGAATCTCTTCCGAGGTTATCGCGCCTTATATTATTTGTCTATAATTGCGCAATTCACAAAAGTGTATTCAAGCACAATTTAAGGTTTGGATTGTTTTCATGGTTTCCACTATAAAATTTGACCACATACGGCGAATAGGACACCTTGTGAATTGCCTAAATTATTTCTTAGCAAACGGCTCTTCATACCGAACTGTGATTACTCGAAAGTGCGTTTCATTAACATTTCGCTATTAAATAAGAAAACTTTATAAAATGTTCGACTTCATACTCTGGCCCACGGTGTCACTGAACTCCCATTATTTTTAAACTCTAGGCAAGAGGTTTTCCTCAGCCTCTAAAAGGGCCTGCGATCTTTGTGGAGCTGTCGTTGTTGACTTTGTTTGTCCAGATTTTTTAGGATCATGACCCCTAAGAATATTGATGCAACCTCCTCTTCCAGCAAAACTTAACGTTAAATTTAAAATCAAAATATATAGTGAAGCTATACACGATATAACAATTGCTAATGATGTGGCAAAACCTTTTAATATGCTATCAGCATATTCAACAATAACAGCAACAATTAGGCCATCACCAGCTTGTAAAAATATTAAATACCCCATAAATAAGTCATAACCGAAGAAACCATTTTTCAAAATTTGACGTCCATCATTAACGAAACATGTTAGTACACCGAATGGTATACTCAATAAACTTCATTGTACATTACGCATCCATACCGATATATCTGCACCTTTAAGAATTTTTTTTCAAAAATCTATACCGGCAAAACCGGATCGAAAACAAGCACCAAGTGCAGCCCATAAACCAAGTAAACGATTTTGTTCACGACCGCTTGTTTGTTCTTTACCACCAACCGTAGTCTCGTCGACCGTTTGTGCTAGTTGTACCATAACTACGCCTGCAATTAGTAGTACTAGCGCACCCCATTGTGTCTAGATGAGACGCCGGCGCAGTATGATTACGGCAAACATAGCTGTGGTGAGTACTTTTAGTTGATAAATGACTTGATAAGTAGCTGCATCCAGATGCAGAAGCAGACACGTAAATTGACTCTATTGCAACTTTTGTGTATTTACTATAGATAAAGCGTCTCTTTTTTTTATAAAAAACTTAACGCAATTCTTTTCGAAAAATTCACAAACAAATTACTTCATGAAAGTCGAGTATAAACTACTTTATTTACTTTTCCATTGCCATTAATTTGGTACTGCTTGGCAAAATTCAGCACTTAAAAATAATTAGCCAACATAGAATTACAAATATCTCTGCATGTTTTAACCTTGTTCTTGTGCCAATTCACGCGCCTCAGCGCGCTCCAATTCAGCAATGCGTTCCAAACCCTTGGAGCCGAGAATACCACCTCCCCAGTGTTTACGGATCTCATCATGCGCAATTACAACCAGCTGTGCCTTCTTTTGCTCCACAAGCAGTCACGGTATTTGTACCAGACCGCACGAAAGTGAGTTTTTTCTTGGGTTGTACATCCTTGCCCTTGGTTTTAGCTTCCTCAATCCTCTTCAAACGTTGCTTTTTAGCAAGCGCCGATTCTGGGCAGTATTTCTCCAAAAGTTTGAATGTTTTTACTGCTGCTGTTTTATCTAAATTGATGATTTGGTGGAGGTACCTTCAAACACTTTTGCAAAACAGCCTTTTGGCGCTGAACCCGAATATATTATGGCCATTTTACAAAACGAGATAAGTCACGTTTAGGTTGGACATTCTGGCCTATGCCGAAATTCTTGGGACGCTTTTCGAAGAGCTGGTTAACCACCTTCTTTACAACAGGTTTCTTGACGGCCAACGGTGCGGGTGCAACCTTCTTGGTAACTGGCTTCTTCTTTGGCCTGAGCTTCTTCGCAACCATTTCGGATTGTTTTATGAACGCGATATAATTAAAAAACGCAGATTTTATTAGCTGTTCAAAGTTAAGAGCTGCTTTTCTCTCTGCTTGTTAAAAAGGTATTGCACGTATTGTTGAAATTTGCCAATTCGCATATGGGCAGCTGTCAGACAAACAGCTGCTCATTTGGTGCTGCCGGCTGGAATGACGACTGCCCTCTGCATAAGGCAACTGGGGTATTTTACAACTAGGACGGTTTAGGCAAAGAGGGGACTTTTAGAAACATTATTGGGCTGCGAATGTTTACGCATGGACATACTCTTACGAATGATTATTGAACCTTAATTACCTTTGAAATGTACCCACCAGCAGCAGTTTTTTAGCCAATTTCCTGAGCAATAACGCTATCAGGAAATCGAAGCGGTTTGCAAACTCCCGAGGAGACATTTCAAATGGTTTTGTATTTTACAGGTTAGGAAGGAATAGTTGCATACCCAAGAACTCAAAAAAAAAAAAAAAAAAAAAATTTTTTCGGTACAACCGGTATTTTAACATCTTACTCACTTGCAATTCGGTGGCCAATTGTGCTTTGAATTATAGCAGGATGCCGGCGATGATTCGTTGGCCATGGCGTTGGTTTGTATGCTTTGTTGGTAAGGATTCAATGGGCCCAGCTTCTGGGGTAAAACTCACTCGGAAAGTGTCGAGATTTCTCCCGTCATCTCAAATGTTTGAGGAGCCCTTTCCACAGGCAGAGCAATCGTTTTTTTTTTTTGGTTGTCTTTCGGCGAGTTTTCAGCGGGTGCTGCTGTTTTTTGGGCGCATTGCTTAAATAGATACCTGAAACGAAATAAAAAATAAAGAAGAAATTAGTAGAGCTGTAAAAGAGGAAGATATTACAAGAATTTATCAATATACTTACCAAACCACGTTGTACTCGTCCGGATGAAAATTCATTCAATATGTGTGTATCCATATCTCATGAATGAATGACATTTCTGAATGAACAAAGAAAGGTTGCCACTCGTACAACATTTTCCTCCGGCCGTGAACACGTTGGAAGCGATCCACGGGAACCACAATTCGGATCCTTAAGCGCAACAAGTCCGATTGTTTGGGAAGCGATCTAGGTAAGGTGTCCTACACCTCTTGTCAATAACCATGGTTCGGGACACTCAAGACGAACCAGAATCAATAAGTGGCCGAATACCGTCATTCCACTTATATATAAAAAAAAAAAAAAAAACAAAACGATATTTAAGAAGTATCGATGATACAGCGAAATAAAAATATAAATTCTTCCTTTATATCGCATAAAATTCTGCTGTCCAAACATGTTTTTTGCGGCGGGCAGGAAAGTTGTTGGGTTTTTAGCACCAACGACACAAATCACAGCGACTCAAAAGAACCCACGCTGTACACTTTCTACCCGGTTCGGTACCAGAATGTGCGAATCGAAAATCGTATATGCTCATTTTTCTGCAGCACTAGTGTGCCCGTGGCCACCCTGCAAAAACGCTATCGTCATTCCACGTCATTTGACTAGTCATTTTACGGTCATAGGTTAGTTTTGTGACCAAATTTTTGTAGGGCAACTAAAACGCTACCGGGTGACACGACATAAACAAAATAAGGCACTAAAGACCCAGGCACATAACGTGCGGGGAAAGAGGCCATGTTCCTAATGCACGCCACATATGAACATTTTTTTTTTTTTGCGGCGACAGATGTTTTCCCTTATGCGCGCGCTAATAAAATTTTCCAAATCCCAATAATAATTCGAGAATGACCCGACCCAGTCAAACATATTGCATTTCTTTCAGAAAAATGGGTCGCTTTGCCGCCATGCAACGAAATGCTGCCAAGAACGTCATGCGTTATACGTCGGAATACCGCGCTTGTTTTAAGCAACATCCCATACGCCTGTGCCCCATCTTTCGGGCCAAAAAACCCGAGGAGCGTCTGTACTTAGCGATCCGCGGGAGCTGCTGTGGAAATTGCTTGGCATTAGACCACCGCTCTAACGCGTGCCCAAGCCAAGGCCAATGTAAAAAATGCGGCGAAAAACATCACACGATGCTTCACATCTCCTCGATTGATGAAGAGGAACAGCTACTCCACGAAGCCCGCTCCAAGCCATGGAGTGTACAAGTTGAGGAGGGGCTGGAATCACCCCGTGAGCGGATTGACGACTCCATATCATTATATGCGTCAGATGCTGGAACGGAGACTGGACCTCTTCGTCCACCTCGAATCCACCGAACCGGAGCGGAGACTCGGTCTCTTCCCCCGAACACAACACCAGCAGCCAAATCGGTTCGACCGCTTTTGCAGCATGAAAGGAAGCGTCTCCGGCACGACACATCGACAGTCCAGCGCCATATTCGTGACGGCCGAGCAGAGGCTCGGTCTCTTCGCCGGCAAACCAAGGAACCTCAACGAAGACAACAACCGCGCGACCGCAGAGCGGAGACAAGGCCTCTTCGCCTGCAACAACGACACCACACCCATCATCAGACACAAGACCGCAGCCAACGATACAGCTCGTTGCAGCTCTCCACAGCGTCCACCTTCCGGGCAGGGCTCCTCGCCCCACACTCCGCTGCCACCGCCACCATGATACCGACGGTAGCGATCACCCCCACCGCGGTCGTGAAAATAGAAGCAGGGGGGCGGCTACACCTCGTTCGCGCCTTAATCGATGGATGCTCCCCCACCACAGTGATTGCGGATGAGCTCGCCCAGGAGCTCCAACTCCCTACCAGCACCATTGGCGGGCAAGCAGGATGCCTACTCCGCATACGAGGAAGACACGGTCAAAACAAACGGATTGCAACCCATGCGGCGGTCGTGTCCAATTTTCGGCGAATGGCCTCCACGACCAGCGTCGACAGCGCCATCGCATCCCCGTATGCACATCTCCGTCTGGCGGATCCGCAATTTTATTCATCCGCCCCTATCCGCCTCGTGCTAGGGACAGACGTATATGCGGAAATAATGCTACCAGGGATTCTGCCCACCACGTTTGGCCCTTTGCTAGCTCAGAGTACCATCTTCGGTTGGGTACTCTCGGGCACAACCAAGGCCTAACATCAAAATGTTCGGTAGCGACCGAAACACATGCATTCTTTGCACTTTGTTATTTTTATTGAATTTTTTTTGTACACGGTTGCAAAGGATGTGCATTGTGAATTCATACCAACGAAAAATCTTTCTTTTCCTCCATTGCCATACCTACCTGTCAAATAATAAACGGAGAACGGTTGTCGCGAATGGCCAGAGAATGGAAGAAAGGTTTTATATACCAGTCGTCTACAAAGATGGTTGAAAACCACTGTTAAGCTAATGATTTAAGTAATCGAACAGCGATCGAACAGGTGATCGAAGCTGTTCAATATTGTGAACGTTTTATCAAAAATTCGCCACTTGTATGAATTCACAATGGAGGTGTGCGTTTACAATCATTTATCATTAAAATAAGTTATCTTTATTGAATTTTCTTCATATAAAATTCTATGCTTATTCATTTCCAATGACTTTGTAATAAACGGCAAGAAATATCAACACATGTATCTTCTTACTTCTTTTCGCAATCCCTAGCTCTAGGCAAACCTGGCTCAGGCCTTGACCCAGAACGGGAAAAGGGCCGAATGACCGAGGCATCAGCAACCAAGCTCGCACACTGCGCAAACCATCTTGCGTGTCACCAAGCCGGCGGACTGGCCGGCGTTATGTTAAGTTAGATATAATTAGCTATAAGTTTTTTATTTTTTTCTCTCTTTTTCATGGTCGGTGATCCTTGGCGGACTGTGACGTTGCGTACCGCAAGGGGGCGGCATGTTTAGGCCCAACGCCTAACTTTTACCTGATTGACGGCGCCCCTCCCTAATGTTTTAATAATATTACCAGCCACCCACACCCACGCCGCATTTGTGTGCATGCATGCACATGCATGCGTTTCACACACATGCACGTGCGTGTGTGTGCAGGTTGTCAACACCCATGCACGTATACGTAAGGGTGGTTGTGTGTGGCTCTTCCCCTCCTTAATACCGGAGGACTTTTTCGCGGCTTAGCGGTTGTCATCAACGGCACAACCGGCCTCTTTTTCGATCGACCGCCAACCAGCACACATCGCCGAGTATCACCGTCATCATTTTTACACTCAAAGGTAATATTGTATCCTTATATATATTTTCCTACACTCTAATTAAAACACTATTATAACGAGGAAATCTCCTTTGCGTTTTGTTCTTTTACTTTCTTTCGAGAGCACTATCAACCCGAGATCGACCCGTGTGCGCCTACCCACTGCCGGTTCCAGACGCACTCAGGCCGAACATAGGTATTTAAGTAACATTAATAAAATCTTATAACTAGATATGCCTATATACGTAGTGTGCTTGAATATTTAGGGGTATATATAGGTATATGTCATATAGAAATAAATATATATATATTGCATTGCTACGTAGCATCGAAGGCCTTCACGCTTGCAGTTGCTGCATTAGGAATATCGTAAGCTTTCAAATATTCTTTTAAATATAAATTACCCATCTATAATAAATTTGCGAATGACGGTAACCATTCGAATTCATACAAAATGCTTACGAGAGATCGCAACAAAAAATTATTTAAGCTACAATTTGGGTTCAAACGACGTCACACAACTCTCTCGCAAACATGTTCAATCATTCTCATTCCTTACAATTTATATGTGTTGCATGTTTGAGAGGCTGCTGTACACGAACAACAACATAGGCATATGTTGATGAGCGATCGCTAGTTACATTACATACTCACGTTGATAATTATTATATGAGAAATGATTATGAATATCTAGTGGATATTTTAAATTTAACTTTTTTTGTTTTCCACAGTGGGTTTAAATCTAAATGGGACTAAATCTAGGTATTATTTTAATTTAATTGAATCCATCCTTCTTTGATTGGTGTTTTTATTCGGAAGTAATAATGATTTCAATTTCGCAACATATTTCTCTCATATACATTCATATAAGCAACCTTTTGCTCCACAGTTTTGTTGCATTTAATGACTTTTCTTTTCGGTATACTAACTTTTAACTTCTTCTTCTTCTTCATACAGTTTAACTATATGCCAAATGTTACATTTTTATATATTTTAATATTTATGCAAGTACTTGAGAGGATTTGCTATTCATTTATTGTGAAAATTCCAAAGCTGGGGGGGGGGGGGGGGGGGAAACTCGATCAAGCTGGCTTGGAGATAGGTCAAGAGTGGCCCTAGGCGGATCTCAGACACTTTTGCAGCGTTTTAGTAGAATTATGTTTTGAAGGCGAACTGCAGGGAGATGGGGGAGAGGGTTGCTTGTGGTTCGCACAAGCACCCCACATGCATATGATACAACTTTTCTGCGGGGAATTCTCGAAACAAATCTGATAGAATAAATAAAATACCGCAGTTTTTATATTTTTATTTAAACTGGTATAGCATTAAAAAGAAGGGGAAACTTTACACGTATGGGTATATAAACTTATTTGAAAACTCACCATGTATATAGATGCAAAATTTAAAAACTAAATATCAAGGCTCCGGCTCGAAGTTGACGACTGCTTTTGAGTGTCTTTGTTGGTCAATTTAATTATGCTCACTCGCGCTATTTAAATTATTTAATTAACTTTAGAAAGCTTCACTTTTGCTTTACTTCTAACACCAAAAAAATTTATATCACCACGAGAACTTTACAAACCGTGTTACCTCTTTCAGATCTCCACATGAAAAGAAAGATGATTTTTTCAGGAAATGGTATTAGACCCTTGCGTTTCCCAGATGTGTCGATAACTCAGTTCAAAACATATGTTTTTGATATGAGCTGGGTTACTTAAAGTTTTGAAGTCTGAACAGTGGTGGCAAGGAAAATAAAACTATATCAATAAAAAAAAAGTAGCTATAAATGAAAGTAAAAAAAATGAAATTATCTTTGCGGCTTTGTACTACGGTACACATCCCCCCACCTAGAGAGTTGGTGCGGTTGTACCTAATTTCTGTTTTGAATGTCTTTGCTGTGATATATTTCTTTTCTGCCTGTATCTACGTCTTCTAACTCGTACATACAATTTCCTTTAGTAGCAAGCACTCTACTCTTCACAAATTTAGGGGCTAGTTTTGCTGAAAATTTCTTTGAGGCATCGCTCAAGACAAAGTTACGACGGAAAACGAAATCACCAACCTCAAAGCGTTTGTCAGAGCTTCGGAGATTGTATCGTTTTGAGGAATTTTCAAAGGCTGTTGAGATGTTTTCAGAGATTTTTTTTCTTATGAGTTTCAGGTTGTCACTTCGTTCCAAAACGGTGTCGTCCAGGGTCTTGAGCTTCCTTAATAGTTCATAGTCACCTGCATGTGACATCATCTGCTGTCCAAACAATGCAAAGTATGGTGTTACACCGATCGTTTGGTGATATGAACTTCGAAGTGCTTCAGCAATTTCAGAGATGTTCCTGTCCCAGTGTGATTGATCCTTTTTAAGGTAAGCTTTTATGCCGGCAATGATTGAGCGATTCACACGCTCGCTTGCATTGGCCTGAGGACTATATAGGGCCGTGTAAACATGTCTTATCCCACGGGCCAACAATAAAGTATTAAATTGTGTGGATCTAAATTGCTTGCCATTGTCACTCATTACAATTTCGGGAGTTCCGAAAATACTAAAGACCTTATCTTGGAGGAAGTCGCATACAACTGAAGTGTTGAACTTTTTAACAGTTTTTAAAAGGGGAAACTTTGTCAAATGGTCTAACACAATGAATATTCCTATGTTTCCTTGTTTGGATCTAGGGTAAGGTCCAAGGAAGTCAACATATAACTTTTGAAACGGTCGTTGTACCGTGTACTGTGCGGACATTGGCGATCTTAGCGTAACATTGGGCGATTTGCTTTGCTTACAGGTTTCGCATCGGCTAACGTATTTCTTGACATCAACTGTCATATTAGGCCAATACAAATTGTTGCGCAATCGCTCCAAAGTTTTCGCAATCCCACCATGACATTTAGTTGGAGGGCAGTGCGCGTTTTCTATGACACTCGGAACTAGAGAGGTGGGAATCCAAAGCTTCCAGTTAAATGATTCCCTTTCCAGGTTGCCACCGGGGTGTTCGGTTCTTTTATAAACCAGGTTGTCGATTACCTGAAGATCAGGCAAGCGGTTCTCATTTTGACGGACGTGATTTATCAAATTTTGATAATCATCGGACAAAAATTCGGACGACTGTAAATCAACTAACGGACGGACCTCGATCTCACGGACTTCAGCTAATTCTTCAAAATTTTGTCGTGACAGACAATCAGGCACTACATTAAGGGAGCCTTTCCTATGTTCTATATTAAATTTAAAACCTTGCAATTTGAGAGACCAACGCGCTAGTCGGCTGGATAAGTCAGTTTGTCGCATAAGCCACTGCAAGCTAGCGTGGTCAGTAATTATAGTGAACTCCTGCCCCTCGACGTAAGCTCTAAATTTCTTTAAACTTAGCAGAGCTGCTAAACACTCGAGCTCTGTTACGCTACAGTTACTTTGCGCTTTGTTTAACTTCTGCGGAAAATATGCTATAGGAACCTCAACATCGTCGGCATCCTTTTGGACCAACACCGCACCAACTTCTAGCTTACTGGCATCACACTGGATGATGAAAGGTTTTGTGTAGTCTGGAATAGCCAGTACTGGTGCTGTACAGAGCTTTTCTTTCAGCGTTTCGAAAGCTAGTTGGGCGTCGTCGTTCCATTCAAAACTTTTGGACTTCTTTAATAAGTTAGTAAGAGGACTTGTCAATGCAGCGAAATTGTCAACGAATCGGCGATACCAGCCCGCCATTCCCAAAAACCGTCTAACTTGCTTGACGTTTGTTGGAACCGGATAATGTGTAACAACCGAAATCTTTTCGGGGTCGGTACGTATAGTTCCGTTGCCCACGATATACCCCAGATATTTCACTTCCTTTATGCAAAATTTACTTTTGTTGACGTTTATGGTCAACCCGGCTTTCCTTAAGTGTATACCAACTTCAGCAAGGACGGACATATTTATTTATTTATTTATATAGTAAAGAATGGCTGTATCGTTAAGACATAGTCTTATATAGTACATCAACTTATAGGTAAATACAGGACTTATAAAAAATAATAACTTAAAAATATTTATATATAACTAATTGCGTATGTTTATATTAGAATGTATGAGAATTAAATATGGTATTTGTTGGAGAAAATAAGATTTTACGTCAAAAAAGTAAGGACTTAGAATAGCACGCTGAGATAGAAATAGAAATAGGATGGAGCTGAACCGCAGTTACATTTACCCATTAGTTCCAAAGTAATTCTGTATTACGATCTTATAGTTACCTCGATTTATGATTGCCTTAATAGATTCAGGAATGGAGTTCCATAGTCTCACAGCATGAACAAAGAACAACCGCGAAGAAGATAAGTAGGAGTACTTAGGGAGAATTAAATTATGATGCCTATTAGATCTTGTGAATTTTAGCTTCTTGAAAAGATAGCTAGGAGTTTTGAATTCAATAAGCTTATACAGGAATATATAGTTCCTAGCTGCAAGATAATCTAAGATACTGCATCCCAGAAGTTTATTCTTCCACAAGGAGATGTGGTCATATCGCTTTAAGCCGTAGGCGTTGCGGGTAACATTATTGAACAGCACTAGAATTTTATGAGAAGAGACAGAGTCCAGCTTACTATATACAAGTTCGGAATAAGTAATATGAGGTAGAATTAATTGCACAGCTAATTTTTTTCTTATGTCTAACGGTGTAAACGAGGCTGACATACTTAGCCTGCGCAAAACAGTGTACACGTTGCTTACAATTTTGTTTTTTGGTTCGAACAGCTCAGCGAAGAATTCATAATAAAACCCAAATTTTTTGTCTTGTCAGTAAACATGAGACAGTTATTACCAACAAAAAGCTTGGGAATATCTTCAACATGGACAGTACTATTACTGATGGGTAACACATACGACTTGGACGCGTTTAGACGGAGACAATTTTTCCGGGCCCATTCGGAAATGGCTAGCAGATCACAGTTTATTTTAAAGCACAAATCCTCGACAAGACCAATTCGACTGGACAAATACAACTGAATGTCATCAGCATAGGCATGCACACTGACATACTGGCACACAGAGAACACATCATTAACAAAAAGACTAAACAAGAGCGGACCAAGTATAGACCCCTGTGGAACTCCGGATCCAACACCACTTGACAACGAAGACCCAGCTCTACCCTTTACCCTTTGAGATCTTCCTGTAAGATAGCTGGCCATAAGTTTAACGGCACTATTTGAAAATGCAAAGTAGTATTTCAGCTTTTTACAAAGTAGATCATGGCTTACCAAGTCAAATGCCTTAGAAAAATCCAAAAGGCATCAAATTTTATACGAATGTCGTCCATTATTTTCATCATAGCTGTAGCACAGCTATGCTTAGGTCTAAACCCTAAAGGAGACAAAAGATTATGTCTTTGTATGAACGACAATATTTGAGAGGCCATTAAAGACTCACACACTTTAGAAAAGGTCGGCAAAATACTTATCGGCCTGTAATCAGAAGGGTTAGTGGGAGTATTCTTCTTCGCAACAGGGATTATGATAGCCATTTTCCATGCAGAAGGAAAAGATGAGACAGTGAAAATATGATTAATTACATGTGTTAGCGTTCCCAGGATAAAAGGCAATACCAGCTTGACGAATTTTAAGGAAATTCCGTCCTCTCCAACTGCATTGGACTTAATGGCCATGACTGAAGTAACAACTTCTGTCTCAGTGACACCAACGAAATTGAACTCCTCACTCAGCTCATGTTGCACTGTGAAGTCTTGCACCGGAGGACTTTCACTGTTTTTACTTGCGCTATTAAAATATTCATTTAGTACATTGGGATCAATACTACATTCTGACTTCAGTCTTCCATGTACATTCAAGTTTCTAAGATTGCGCCATAAATCTTTAGATGAAAGCGAAGGGTTCAACTTAAAATTGCAGAATTTACGCTTGGCCTCTCTGGTTATGGCAGTAGCTCTGTTTCGGGCGGCCTTGTAGTGTGCCCAAGCAACATCAGTTTTGATTCTCCTCCACTTTGAGTGAAGCCTATTACGCACTTTAATAGCTAATTTAACACTATGATTGTACCAGGGACAATACATATTGTTAACATGAGCACTACGAAGAGGAACATGACTACAAAAAACATTGTTTAAAGTCTTATTTAAAAAATCAAGTTTTTCATCTAGTGACGGTAGAAACCAGCAATCACCCCAGTTAATATTAGACAGGTCATTGAAAAGTACACCAACGTTAACATTTTTCAAATCACGATACAAAAAGTTAACATTTTCAGGAGAATAGTTAAACGCAACATCAAATTCACAAAAAAGAAGATCATGGTCAGAGACAAAACACATTTGGTCAAATTTAAGGACATGGTCAAGATTAGAGGTGATTACAAGGTCCAACAGCGAGGAATTACAATTATTGGAGTACCTTGTTGGTATAGTCATGTTAACTACTTCAAGGCCTGCAGTAGAGACATGGTCCAATAGCTTCGTGGAATACGGGTCTTTCACAAGAAGATTTACGTTAAAGTCTCCACATATAGCATATCGTTCATATTCAAGTAAAAACGCAGACAGCTCAGTAAAAAAATAATCTAATATTAAACACTTATGAGGGTTATATACACAAGCAACTAGTACCTTTGCAATGCCATCTGAAATTTCAGCAACAATAAATTCGGTTTCTAGGCTATCCGATGTTGATAGAATTTTTATATTAAGGCTAGATTTGCAATAAATTGCAACGCCTCCCCCTTTCTTACTAGTTCGGTCATGTCCTACGAGTTTAAAATTAGGTATATTATAATAAAAGTCAGGAATATCAGATGTAAACCACGTTTCTGAAACACATATGACATCAATATCCAACTCTTCAAAAATGCTCCTTACATAATCGAGTTTGCCACCACTAAGGCTACGCGCGTTAAAATGTACCACCTTTGCATAAAATATTAAGCATAATCTTGTGGTTGCCTTCAATGCCGGATATATATTTCCTACTGGGGCTTAAGACCATCAAATTGTGAGACAACTACAAAATACATACAGCACAATAAAAGCTTTGTCAACAGATAAGTGTTACTGCTTCCAATTAAATTAAGAAAAAAGGTAAAATAGGATGATAATAACTGACATGAGAACGATAATAAACAGAAAACCGGTTTACATACAGCGAGAGAGGAAAATAGAAACAGAATAATAAGCAAGGAATATTTGAATAGAAAAGGTGAGATTATAAAATAAAAACAATCATAACATAACACAAATAAAGAATAATACTGCCTAAAGAAGTCATACATATGTATATTAATTTTTGCTATTGGGTGTGAGTGCTAATAAGAGCATTCACCTCGGATCTGCTGCTCACTAGCTTTGCCTCCTCATTAGCTTTAATGCGCACATAAATTTTGCCACGTTTGGAGAACGCAGAGGCCAATTTTCTTTTACGTCTCTGATCAGAGACATATGACATTAAATCGCGACCAGTCTTAGCTAAGCTCTCGTGAACACAAATAGAGCCATATCCAGGCAAATCAACATCAAACAAAGCCAGTGACCTCTTCTTCGCTTTGCAAAAAACAGCGATGGACTTCAATAGTTGATTGCGCTCATGAGGAGAGAAGAGCTTGAAAATTATGGGGGCATTTTTACCGTCGTTGCTTGCTGCACTTCGCAGCCGGAATGCATCTCGCAGAGGTGGTGGTTTGTGCTGCGCTCCATTACAGACCTTTTCAAAAATTTTAGACAGGCACTCATTTGCTTCATGCGGGATGCCGTTCACTACAATGTCCGTTGAAACTGCGCTGCTTTCTAATGCACTGATTTGAGTCTGAGCGGCGTGCAGCTCACCACGAAGAGAAATGATATCAGAGCACGTGCTCTCAACCTGAGATACTCTTTTTTCAAATGCTGCCAGTGAAAGTTTTAAATTTGCCGTTTCAGCAGTCAACTCACCAAACTTCTGCATAACTCTTACTCGTTTGACATTTCAATATGTATATATGTGTGCCAAAATCTTCTGACACAATTAATAAATCGTCTAAGTAGGCGAAGACTTGGTTTCGTAAATTGGGTGGGATTACGCGATCCATCAAGCGACAAAGTGCTTGTGGGGCGTTACAAAGACCGAAAGGCATGACACGGTATCGGTAAAGCGGACGATTAGGGACGGTAAAACAGGTGTAATCTCGGGACTGTTCGGCTAGGGGAATTTGCCAAAAGGCACTCCTTAAGTCTAGTGAACTTATAAATTGTGCCTTGGGTATTCTGCTAAGAATCCCATCAATATGAGGAAGGGGATACACGTCCTTGACGGTAACGCTGATGACTTTCCTAGAATCAAGACACAGACGGACTTTACCTGGATTTTGCACTAATAAAACCGGACTGGACCATGGACTATTTGGAGCTTCCTCGATTACACCTAACTTTATCATTTCATCAATTTCTGCATGTACGAGTTTCTCGACAGCTGGTGAAATTGGAAAGTAACGCTGCTTTATCGGACGGACATTGGGTTCGAGCTGTATCTCGTACTCCAACAAAGAAGTTTTTCCTAAGCCTTCTTTTTCGAAGCTTGGAAATCTATTTTTAATTAAACTTAACTGATGCTGTTGCTCAACATTCAATGAAAGCGAGTTTTCGTCATTAAAATTTTCATCAAGTGAAATTTCCGAAATAATATTCGGCGCGATTTGGAACTTATGCCAAAAGTCAATTCCTAAAATTAAGTCTTGCGACATGCTAGGCACAACAAAGAAGGTTATCATTTCTGTTTTATTTTTATATTTTACAATAAGGTCTATAATACCAAAAACTATTTGATTCTTGCCATCAGCTGTGCATATCGGAATTTGGTGTTTTCGTAAAGGACGTTTGGAAACCTCTTTTGCTAACAAACCTCCTAGGCAAGACACTTGAGCTCCACTGTCTAGGAGGCCTAAGTGGTCGCTTTCCAATAACCTAACCTTGGCATAGGGCCTCAAATCACTTTCACTTCGCTGCAACGAACAAATAACTTTCTTTAAGTTTTTTCTATTTGTTTTAACATTTATCCAAAAGTCTTTCATACGAGTTGAGGAACGTTTTGGAAACTCTGAGGTATTATCCTCAGGACTAAATATTCTTCGTCTAACTTCATTGTATCTCTTCAACCGTTCTTCGTATGGAATAATTTCTTTTCTTGGCGGAGTTGCATAAATTTGATATTCACCAGTGCGTATACTTGACGGTTCACGGCTGGTTTGCGTAAACTTGTGTGAGATATTACTGTCTAGCGTTTGCTGTCGTTGCGAGGGATCTGTCGAGATTCCTCGCTCGTTTTGCATTTTCTCGGGCTACACTTCGGGCATTTGGGACGATAAGTATTTGGTGCGCCACAACCATAGCAAAACATCGTTCGCTCCTCAAGGCAGTCATAATATCTATGTCCCTCCTTGTTACAATTCCAGCAGCCAGGTTTTAGTTTGGACGCTAGCTGAGAAACTGCGTCTACCTCAACAAATTCACTTTGCATTATCGCATCATCATCGACTTCCAAGTCAAGGTAGGCTTCGCTAACCTGTCTCCTAGGCAATAGTCGAGAGCTGTTTGTTTGTGAAGATGGCATCGTCTTCGCAATTTCATTAGCAAGACTCTCACCTTTTAAACAGAGCCTACGTAGTTCCGCCACAGAATGAATTGGTACAAAAAGAAGTTGTTGCCGAATACGTGGTGCAAATTATGCTTTAAAATTTCAAGTAACTCTACCTCTGAAAGTGGGGTTTCAAGAGGTTCCGCAATTTTCAATATGGCGTTACGGAATTCGTCAAAACATTCATTTTGACCCTGCTTTCGAGCACGAATCGATTCTTTAATTTCGAAGTCACTCTTATGTTGTTGAAAATTTGTTCTTAACGCTTGGCAAAGAGCTGGCCAGGTGACACGTTCGACAGATCTACGGTATCGCCAGTACCAGTCTTTGGCTTCATTGATAAAAAGGCTTTGTATGTGTTCACACAAAAGGTTGAAATTGCCGTTAAGCGTATGGATAACTAACAATTGTATTCTCGATAAGAAACTATCTACAGATAAACGAGACGTACCGTCAAACTTTACGTCCCAACTTGAAATTAATTGGGCTATTCTACCCATGTACGGTACGGTCGACATATCACTTAGCCGTATTTGGTCAATCTGGTTATGAAAATTGGTATTGGTATTATTTGGCAATGGAGGTACATCTCTAGGCCACATTGGAGTAGACCTATTTGGTGGGTGTTGAGTTGTGGACAAATTAGCTGGTTGGCTTATGTCATTGCCTACAGGGACTGCTTGTGTAGGGTTAATATTTAACCGTTCTAAAAAACTGGATAATGTGTTTTCTATCCGCTGTTCTACCATTTGCCCTACGCGATTCTCTAAATCTTCAAAAACGGTTGCTGACCTCGCTGATACAATAGCCGAGACCATATTCCTAATACGAGCTTCGTCATCATTTACTGGTGGTACGTCACCTCCATGCGCTCCTTCAGCTGACAAGCTACTACCATTTGCTGCTCCTTTCTGCAGCTCTTGTTCTTCCCTATTAGATTTTTGTAGGTTCCCACTTCCACTGGTATTACCTGCATTGCCCTGAGACATCGTCTTCAATAATCTAGTGTTATATATATTCTGATTAAACTCCCTACTGCGGCAAGGAGCTCTACAAAGTGGACAAGAAGAATTGTTCTTAAGCCACGGCAATAGGCAGTTTCGGTGGAAGCGGTGGTCACACGCGCTTGTTGTTGTTTGAACACAACACAATCGAGAAAAAAATCAAAAAATTTATAAAAATCTAATTTAATACAAAAATTCCAAAAGCAGACAGACTGTTTGATTCAATGAGTGAATCATATATGTATGTGAAGCCACTATTTGACAAAAGCACACAAAAGTTGCTTTTATCTATTGGGCTACACGTTGGGCGCCATTTTATCTGTTATGATATCCATCGACTGAGTGTGCAACAGGCACATTCAAGAACAAACCCTGCAAAAATCGTGTGACCAAAAACGCACACAGACACACGAATTTTTGACAGTGACGATTTGGAATGAAAAATTCTCCAAATGAAATAGCTTAAAATTAAGAGGGAGTTCTCCAGATCACATATATATATATATATTTTAAAGTGCGCAAACTTATAATTTAAAAGTTATTTGGTGTTAAAGCTTGCAAATTTCTGTACATATTTTATATGTGTATACGTATATATATGTGGCAGCACAGCTTTGTAATGTCATCAATAAAATATATGTATATATATATATATATATATATGTGCATGTTGCTACAAAAGACCGATTGATTTAATAAAAACATTTATAATAAGTGAAAACAATGCAAAAATGAAATGTGAAATATACAAAAATGCAATTTAAGTTTATCGTTGCCAATTTATATAGAAATGTATGAGGATTAAGGTTTTGAAAGATGTGTAAATTGTAATTTAAAGTGCTATAGAAATTTGCTAATTTTGCAAATTTTAACAACAAATAACTTTTAAATTATAAGTTTGCGCACTTTAAAATATATATATTTGTGATCGGGAGAACTCCCTCTTTCATTTGATACCAAGTTTTACCCCGAACTCGGGGGGTGCTATTCTAAAATTTTCCCAAATTCTTTAATATACAATGATTTTTGCTGTTTATTTCGACAAAAATTTTTGATTTGATTTTTGTTCTCATCGAAAGAATTCACAATTATATAGCACCATGCCGCGAATTATGATAAAAGGTGGTGTGTGGAGAAACACTGAGGTAAGCATTTGACGCGACTGGTTACTCTTGGCCGTTTATTAACTAAATTGATAACTTTCAGGATGAAATCCTCAAAGCAGCTGTAATGAAATATGGCAAAAACCAGTGGTTACGTATTGCATCACTGCTGCACCGCAAATCTGCCAAGCAATGTAAAGCACGCTGGTACGAATGGCTTGATCCTAGCATAAAGAAGACAGAATGGTCACGGGAGGAGGATGAAAAGTTTTTGCATTTTGTTGGTGGTGAATGTTTCAACATTTTCCAAGGTTTGTCATTAATTTCATTTTTATAGTTTATAATTATTTAAAGGTTGCATTAGAACAAGTAAATTGATTTTACGTGGCAGTGTTGAACAATTTTTGGAAGAAACTGAGCTTCGTTACATGATGCTATAGGGAGGGATGGCCTGGAGGTTTAATGTGGCCACATAAATCGTTCCCGAGATGGTCGGGCTGGCACTTTAATGGTGTTGTGTTACCGGAGCGTACTGGATCTGTATCCGGCTAAAGGACCATCACATCGATAACACTCCCCAAAGCCTTCGGGGAGCAACCTTATCGCTACAAAAACAACAACAACATTGTGTCCAAATCCCGAAAAAAAACTGTAAAATTTGTGTCAGTGAAATGATAATTATTGCTTTTGGTTGTTAGTTTTGAGGCATCGTCATCGAGTTCCTTCTGATCGTATATGCCGGTTCTTTTGCATTCTTTTACATGCATAAAGTGCCGTTGAAGCCTTGCTCACCCTATCCTCCACGTTGAGCTGCCATGACAGCTTACTGTCTAGAATCATTCCTAGATATTTTGTGCAAGGTTTCTCCCGTAGAGTCGCCCCTCCTAACTTAGGCCTGGTCCAATTAGGGACCTTGTACCTTTTTGTAAACAAGACCATATGCAACGTCATCTGCGTAAACCGTGAGTTTTTCTGGTCCCTCGTAGAATCCCCTAAGCAGTTGGATAATGACCAGCGTCCACAGCAGAGGTGATAGCACCCCTCCCTGCGGAGTGCCCCTGTCCACTAATTTCGTGGCCGCGTATAATCCCCATTGCGATGTAATCTTACTGCAGTTTAACATGCAGTCGATCATTCTGGGTAAGGCTGGATGTACTTTAACGTAATTAAGACCATCAATAATCGCCCATTTGGAAAGCCCCGGCAATGCTTAAGAAGACTTCTAGAGCATATTCCTTATATTCCAGGGCTTTTTCTATGCTTATTACCACCCTATGCAATGCGGTGTCTACTGACTTGCCTTTGGTGTACGCCTGTTGTGTTGTGGAGAGCAGCTTTTCATCCACGTTGGACTTTATGTACACATCTATCAGCCTCTCAAAGGTTTTGAGCAGAAATGATGTTAAGCTATTGGGTCTATAATCTTTGGGATACACGTGACCGATCTTCCCCGCCTTTGGTAGGAAAGCTACACGAGCAGTTCTCCAAGAGTGCGGTACATGATTCAGTTTATGCACCCATCGAATATTATTTTAAGCCATCCCACGACCGCCCTACATGAAACTTGTAGCATGGCCAGACATGTACCATCTGAGCCCGGCGATTTCACCACCACTACGAGATCCTCAGTAGTGTAATTAGGCAGCATATATGAATGCAGCTGTTTCCTTACCATTACTACAGCTCGCACCCGTCCTTCCGTTTGCGCATAGTAAACGCCAAATCCGCGCGCGCTAAGTCCAGAAACCTTTCCTCCCGATGGAAGCCATGGCTCCTGGATCAGCGCGTTAGGAGGAGGAGTTCGCTCGACGCCACTTTACTGTGTTGGGGGTTTATCTGTAGGACTCGCAGCACCAATGGGCTGCTTGTCCCCCTCCAGCACCTTCATCGTGACGTCGTCGTCCTCCCCTAGCCCTTTTGGTTTAGAGTGTTCGAAGCCCCCTTCAGCCTCTTGTACCTGTTGTGCCGGGTGTTCCTCTGTGCGACTCACAGCACCATCTGGCTGTTGGTCCCCTTCTAACACATTCGGGGTGACGTGGGCTACCTCCACCTGTCTTTTTTCCCTTAGGCTTTTGAGGTCCTTTGCGACTTCGCCCACGTCCAGCGTGCTAGGACTTTAATACCCGCGACTTCTTTTCCTGAGTCGCATATAAATTTTGCCTGTACCTAAGGACATTTTTCCAAGCTGCGTGTACAATATATCCTCCGCCTGCTTGTTTATTTGGAAGATGTATAACTGACCTTCCTCCGTAGGCCGAGATACAGTAAGTACCTTCCAATCCTGTGTCGGTATGTTCGGATTCTGATTCTGCAAAAATTGCAGTGTATCCTCCGACTTCATCACGCATGGTATCCATACCTTAACTTTTGGTACCTTGGGGATTTGCGCTTTATCCACCATCTCAAAACGCGCGTTCGTGCCCTGCCTTTAGAGGTTTGGAACCACTTCCTCCAGCCACCGCAAGCTCGCGATGTTGTCGCACGCTATCATCTTCATACCATTATACCATCCCCCGAATCAAAGGTTGGAAGGAGCTTACTTGGTTATTCCCGCATCATCTTAAGCATTAAGCTAATAAGCTCCTTTTCTACAGATCTCCACCTTTCACTAGTCATATGTTCGAAAGGACTGCTACGATCAACCAGCGCCACAGTCAGTGACTGCTTTGCCACATCACTCATCTTCTCGGGAAAAGCCGGCGTCTTAGTGTTATTTCCCTTTGGCACCTCCGAGAAAGCCGGAGTCTTAGCTCCCTCTAGCACCTCCGAGAAAGTCGGATTCTTAGCGTTATCTCCCTTTGGCTTATCTCCTACTTCCATAGTTGGAACTTCCCTCTGACTCGCAGCCTTCGAGGTAGTTGCTACCTCGCTATTGGGGCCCATCTGTCTTACAGCTTTGGGCCTACTTGTCTTGTCTATGGGACTGCCCTGCGTCGCGGCTCTGGGACTGGCCCCTTTCTGCCTCTTGAAAGCAGGCTTGTCGCCTTCCGCCGAACGTTGCCTTTTCATTCTGCCATTCGACGCTTCTTCCTCATACCGATTGCAGAACCGAGGGTTTCTCGCAGAAAACCTTTTGAACTGCCTTCGACCTACTTCTACCGCCTCATGAGCCCATGCCAAGTGCTCGATCTCCTCTTCTGTTGGGTCCACCACTGCTCCCAAGCGTTGTACAATTCTTAGTACTGCACGGTACTTCGAGAGAGCTCTTTGCTCCGTACCCTTCTCCACTCTTCTACTCCTTTTTCATTTGTGTGCTTCTCCAACACGGAGTTCATTGAATTAGCACTACTCTCGCTCCCCGAGTCCGACGCATCGCTTAATGCGTATTTGTCGTCCTTGGCTTGCGGCTCAGTCCTCTTCTTATCATAGTCCTTATGAAAATTAGGTAATGAGTCGTTCACCTTGGTCGTACGACCACCAGCCCGACAAGGCGGGCTCAGCGATCCAGTATTATATACGGGGAAAGAACCGTCAGCCACAGCAGCGCCCCTTACTGTGGTAAGGCCATCAATACTTCCCGAGGTGGTCCGGTATCGGGAAGGCTCCGTTCGAATACAGCCGAATTATCCCCTGGCTACAAATCGTCCAACAGGCGCGGTCCGCATAACACCCTGGATTAGGGGGTTGGCAGTTCTTGGTCACCGACATCCCGCCGCCCTCCTATGAGGCGAAACGGTGTAGATGCCAGTCCTAAACAGCTCCTCCTCATAGTCGGGCGCTATGGAGATCGGCTAAGCCCTCACACCAACGACGATTTTCGTTACAATTGCTAGTGCATGCTCTCCAAGATGCAGATCCTGATCGAAAGTCACACCCAAAATTTTAGGGTGTAAGACAGTCGGTAGGGTAATGCCCTATGGTCGACATTTGGCGCTGTCATGTTTTAAATAAGGTCACCGATGATTTGGTTGGTGAAAATATCAGGTTTCGCGAGGCGACAAAACTGGAGAGATTGGGGAGATAGCTGTTTATTTTATTAAAAAGCTCATCGATGTAGGAAACAATAGCATAGGCGTAGAAGCAATAGTGACTCCTGGTGGTAAAGGTAGCTATTGATATGTAGAAGTTAAGCAGAAGTTTGAATATGAGTTTTTTTAAGTTATAGCAAAAAAGCGTTGAGGATTTTTAATATCTTACCAGGTACCTTCGTACATGTTTCTAAGAATGAAGAATAAAACCTATTCAAACTCAATTTTCACCAGGACACAGCCGCTGAGACTTCGCTATACTTTAACATACAATACGTTACCCCATTTTAGCACAACTATCATTTTTTGATTTTATTAAATTTTATAAAATGTTTCTTCCTCTACAGTTCTATTTCGGTATTGGATGGTAAATATGGCTTTCGCATTTTCTCCATCCATAACTGTGAAAAGGTGGAAGAAATCTATGCGTGTAAATCTCACATATTATCTTGGTCGAGCGTTTCTTCAATAGCTCTCTAGTGGTGATGGTGACAGCAGAGAAACCCAACTGTTTACAAATGTTTCACTTCAAAAAGAATCAAAATATTTGCCATTGCGTCTACGGCTCAAATACCCACAGTATAAGAATGAATCGATTGAACCTAATTGTCTGCCTAACGGATAGTATACATATTCTTCAAATCGAAAATATTGCACCAAACGAACTGGGTCTGAATGCTGAAATAGTACACATATTCAAAATCGATGAGGAGGCTGTGATGATGGTATAGGGTGAGTTGTTGAATAACATACGAAAACCACTTTAACCCATCTATATATTTGCATTACAGCTAAAGCTTTACAAACAGCAAAAATTGCTGGCGCCAAGCAATTGGAAAAGGCAGTGAAGTATTCATCACAATGTACGGATGGTGTAAAGTTAGAAACTGCTGTTGTAACAGCTGCCACCGACACAACGGTCATCTCTACTTCGCCGAGTAGCGGCTCGTCCGACTATCTATCGAACACAGTATAATCATATCTTTTGCCAACACAGGTTAGCGATGTGCTTGCACAGGAAAAGATTTCAATTGGAAAACAAAAACCAATTAAGAGAGTTTATTTATTAGTAAAGTATTTACTTTTCTTTATATCGACAGTATTAATTTAAATTGCAATATCACGTACATATATAATAAGGGATGTGATACGATTGCTGTCGGAATTAGATTTGAAAACAATCAATACTCCTGCTAAGGGTTGTAGAATTATTGCTTGAATAATTAGATTTAGAACAATAATAAAACTGACTTAATTACAAGTCGTACATTTTTAAGTTCATCAATTACGACAGCAATGGGATTCCACGACACCTTTGAATATTCTTGATCTGAAAAAAAAGAGTAAATCTAATCTGATTTTATAATTAGCTTTAAGTTGTAGATTTAAATTGATTCAAATAATTGGAGTTTTTTCTAAAGCTTAAAATTATTTTCTGTTCGCTTGGAAAAGATTTCAATTGGAAAACGAAAACCAATTAAGCGATTTTATTTATTATTAAAATACTTACTTTTCTTTATATGAACTGTATTAATTTAAGTTACAATTTCATGTGCATATATAATAAGGGATGTCGTGATACGATTGCTGTCGGAATTGGATTTGAAACCAACCAATACTCCTGCTAAGGGTTGCAGAATTATTGCTTGAATGATTAGATTTAGAACAATAATAAGTCTGACTCAATTAATAGTCGTACATTTTTAAGTTCTTCAATTACGACTGCAATCGGATCCACGACACCTTTGAATATTCTTGATCTGAATTTCTACTAAGCTTTAAGTTGTAGATTATTCAAATAATTGGAGTTTTTTCTAAAACTTAATATTATTTTTTTGCTCGCTTAGAAGAGATTTCAATTGGAAAACAAAAACCAATTAAGCGAGTTTACTTATTATTAAAGTTCTTCTGTTTTATATGAACTGGATTAATATAAGTTCCAATTTCATGTACATATATAATAATATTGAAAATAATAAATATTGAAAATTAAATTTTTTTGGTTCATATTTTATTCATATGGCTGCTCCAGGTAAAGTAAATCTGCAGGTAAAATTCACGTTATATGGCGGTTATATAAATGGTAAAACCGCAGTCAAATTGATTGTCAAATGACTCGAAAATGTAGAGTGAAATGACGGAAAAATGACCGCCATTTGACGAGCATTGTGACGTGTGTGAGCAGCACAGTACTATGCTCACATCCTATAGGTGGGAGCGGAATGCACGATCACATTAATAGGAACGAAACGGAAAATTTGGTCACAAAACCTAATCCGCCCATGCAAAAATGACTATGAATATAACCGCTGCTGAAAGTCACAATGACCGTAAAATGACTAGTAAAATGACGTGGAGCGTTTTTGCAGGGAACGAGCAGCAGTGCTTGTGACAAGGTGCAATGACCACGGCGTGTGCACTGGCGTTCAGGCGCGGAGCTTCAGCTTCGTGGATTCCTTAACGTGATCACTGCACAGCACTACTCTCCCCAGTCAATGGCCAAACAGAACAATTTAGTTTGCACACTGGGATACACTAGCATAAGAAAATATAAAAAAAGAAAAAAAACAACAAACGCACTTGCATGCCACACTTCATCAATATGACATACCTACCTTTATGCATGGTAGCTCATTGTTGCAACGATTGGTGGCCCTACCATTGGCCTCATAGATGTTATTGAGGCCCCGATACATTACCACTAACTCCCGTGTCTCACACCAAAGCAAACACAAATTATCTACCCATTTTAACAATTATTATTTTATCAAAATCAATCCATTACAATATTAGGGATCTTAGCTTAGTTTGCCTACTATTTCATAAAAATACAGAAATACAGGTGACAGAACTGTAATGATTCCTATAAGCCTACTCGCTTTCTTTCTTTAACGTCAAATTCCATAAAAAGCTTTATACACATGTATGTAAATATGTATGTGTGTAGATGCAAAAAAAGTCACTTTGCAAAAACAAAATATTTATCATTAAAAATCATCGAATTTCACTTAAGTTGAAATTGCATTCGTATATCCGGACATGCTTATGTACATACAGTATGTATGTAAAACAACAACAAAATAAATATGTTTTATGAAAAATAGGTATTTAAGTACATTAATAAAATCTTATAACTAGATATGCCTATGTACGTAGTGTGCTTGAACATTTAGGGGCATCAAAAAGTAGATATAGGTATATGTCATATAGATATAAATATATATATTGCATTGCTACGTAGCATCGTAGGCCTTCACGCTTGCAGTTGCTGCATTAGGAATATCGTAAGCATTCAAATATTCTTTT
This sequence comes from Eurosta solidaginis, assembly GCF_040869045.1. Taxonomy (NCBI): domain Eukaryota; kingdom Metazoa; phylum Arthropoda; class Insecta; order Diptera; family Tephritidae; genus Eurosta; species Eurosta solidaginis. The sequence continues at coordinate 100,474,320 of NC_090323.1, read as the reverse complement.
AAATATAAATTACCCATCTATAATAAATTTGCGAATGACGGTAACCATTCGAATTCATACAAAATGCTTACGAGAGATCGCAACAAAAAATTATTTAAGCTACAATTTGGGTTCAAGCGACGTCACACAACTCTCTCGCAAACATGTTCAATCCTTCTCATTCCTTACAATTTATATTTGTTGCATGTTTGAGAGGCTGCTGTACACGAACAACTACATAGGCATATGTTGATGAGCGATCGCTAGTTACATTACATACTCACGTTGATAATTATTATATGAGAAATGATTATGAATATCTAATGGATATTTTAAATTTAACTTTTTTTGTTTTCCACAGTGGGTTTAAATCTAAATGGGACTAAATCTAGGTATTATTTTAATTTAATTGAATAATCCTTCTTTTATTGGTGTTTTTATTCGGAAGTAATAATGATTTCAATTTCGCAACATATTTCTCTCATATACATTCATATTAGCAACCTTTTGCTCCACAGTTTTGTTGCATTTAATGACTTTTCTTTTCGGTATACTAACTTTTAACTTCTTCTTCTTCTTCATACATTTTAACTATATGCCAAATGTTACATTTTTATATATTTTAATATTTATGCAAATACTTGAGAGGATTTGCTATTCATTTATTGTGAAAATTCCAAAGCTGGGGGGGGGGGGGGGGGGGGGGGGGGGAAACTCGATCAAGCTTGCTTGGAGATAGGTCAAGAGTGGCCCTAGGCGGATCTCAGCAACTTTTGCAGCGTTTTAATAGAATTATGTTTTGAAGGCGAACTGCAGGGAGATGAGGGAGAGGGTTGCTTGTGGTTCGCACAAGCAACCCACATGCATATGATACAACTTTTCTGCGGGGAATTCTCGAAAGAAATCTGATAGAATAAATAAAATACCGCAGTTTTTATATTTTTATTTAAACTGGTATAGCATTAAAAAGAAGGGGAAACTTTGCACATATGGGTATATAAACTTATTTGAAAACTCACCATGTATATAGATGCAAAATTTAAAGACTAAATATCAAGGCTCCGGCTCGAAGTTGACGAGTGCTTTTGAGTGTCTTTGTTGATCAATTTAATTATGCTCACTCGCGCTATTTAAATTATTTAATTGACTTTATAAAGCTTCACTTTTGCTTTACTTCTAACACCAAAAAAATTTATATCACCACGAGAACTTTACAAACCGTGTTACTTCTTTCAGATCTCCACAGGAAAAGAAAGATGATTTTTTCAGGAAAAGCTATTAGACCCTTGCGTTTCCCAGATGTGTCGATAACTCAGTTCAAAACATATGTTTTTGACATGAGCTGAGTTACTTAAAGTTTTGAAGTCTGGACAGTGGTGGCAAGGAAAATAAAACTATATCAATCAAAAAAAAAAGTAGCTATAAATGAAAGTAAAAAAAAAAAATGAAATTATCTTTGCGGCTTTGTACTACGGTACAGTGTCGCTAATATTTCTTGCTTCTATACTTCTTTTGTTTACACATTGTTTGTCTGCTTTTATGTGTATTTCTTCCAGAAGCATTCTCTTTTGCCAGTTTGTTTCTCTTGCTATTACTTTGGTATTATCAAAATCAAATTTGTGCCCAAAAGTAATGGCATGGTGAGCAAGAGCACTTTCTTCTGTGCGTTTGTTTTCAACATTTTTGCTATGTTGACCCAGTCGTTTGTATAGTTGTTGTGATGTGGTGCCTATATAGCTTCCTTTACGTTGACAGTCAACGCAGTCAATTTTGTATACAATGTTCTTTTGTTTTTTTGTTGGGATGTTATCTTTCATTGTTTTATATAGCTTCCCTACGTTGTTTCTGTTCTTGAAGGCAAACCGTATGTTGCTTGTGAACGCTTTGAGTTTTTTAGTTATCTTCTGGGTTATATTTTGGTAATATGATATTGAAAAGGTTTTTATGTCTGTTTGTTGTAGTTGGTTGTTGGTATTGATTTGGGTATTTGACGTATTAGTGTTGTTGTTTGGTGCTTGATGCCTGTTGAGTAGCCTGTATATCAATTTCTTTGGGTAATCATTACCTTTTAGAATATCTACAATTATCTTTTTGTTTTTGCAGTGATATTTTGGATCGCTGAGGTAATATACTCTGTATTAGATAAAACTGTCGAGCGTTTAGTTTTATACTAGGTACAAACACACGCCAAATTGGCAATTTATACCATTTGGGCAATTTATTACGCAATTTATCATATAATAAATTGTAATAACAAATTGCCAATTTAAAAAAAATTGCGTAATAAATTGCTTCAAACTGTAAATACAACCTTGTAAAGTGTGTTTATTGAGTAGATTTAAACGTCACTTGCGCATGGCTCAACTATATGGTTGGCTTATCTAATCAGCTGATATTATTTTTTTCATTTCACTGGAGTAGGAATTGTCAAAAGAGGATGGCAAACTCAAAATGAAACCAAAACATAGAACGCATTATCTTACAATACACACAAATTTCAAAGTTTTATGTTTTCATTCCATTCCATTCACCTAATTCCCACACGCACATTTTGACATTCTGAACACAGGTATGTTGTTATTGTAGAGATGAGCCAACCGGCCATCAAATTACTATTGTGTAAGCTAAATTGAGTTGTATGAACACCACTCAATTTGAATTGATATTGCCTCAATTAATTTTTCTGTTTGAACATAGTATTAGCAAATCAAGAAATTTTTGTTAGTTTATTACCTACAAACTTGACTTATACTTTAATCAGCAAGTGGGGTTGCGATGGAAGCTCTGGCCATAGCACATATAAGCAAAAGTTTACATGCAGTTCTGACACTGATGAGTTTTTGTTTATATTTTCTTTCGTTCCTCTTCAATTACAGGATGAAAAAGGTAATATTGTTTGGCAGAATCCTCGACCTTCTTCTACCAATTAAATTAATTTTTTCTAAAGAAACAAAAGATTTTATTCTTTTTGAAACGAACAAAGTTTTAGAGGAGATAAGTGCGTTGTTGCCAACAAAGTACATGCTCGAAGAGTACAAAGTTTCCGTAAATCATAATATGCTTCTTACAATGATTGACAGAAAAGTTTGCAATGCTTTGACTGAAACTTCTTCCGCACAAAAGTGTTATATTTGTGGTGCCACTCCAAAAGATATGAATAATGAGTTACAGGACTTTACGCCTAACCTAGATAATCTTTGTTTTGGTTTGTCTACTCTCCATGCATGGATAAGATGTTTTGAATGCTTGCTTCACATAAGTTATCGCCTCGAAGTAAAAAAATGGCAGCTTATGAATGAGGCAGATAAAGAGAGTGTAAAGCTACGTTCCAACGAAATCCAGAATAAATTTAAAAGTGTACTTGGATTGATAGTAGATAAACCAAAACCAGGTTTCGGCAATACCGATGACGGCAACACTGCTCGTAGGTTGTTCGAAAATTCTGAGGCTAGTGCTGAGAATACGGGATTGGATGTAACGCTCATCAAAAGATTCGACACTCTCCTTCGCGCATTAGCATCTGCGTACAATATAAATATCCAAAGATTTGAAAAATTTGCGGTCGAGACTAAAAAACTATATATAGATCTCTATCCATGGTTTAATATGCCTGTTACAGTTCATAAAATCTTAGTGCATAGTACCGATATTATAAAATCAGCAATTTTATCTATTGGTCAACTTTCTGAGGAAGCTCGTAACAAAGATTTGAGACGATTCAGGGACGATAACACACAAAAGAAGTTGGGAGATACCTAAGAAAAAATGTAAATGTCTGACTTCAGAAGTCTTAAATTTACTGTCCCCCGATAATGTTGAGGAGTCAAAAAATACCCCAGTTGTTTCAAGCTTTCACAGTAGTGTTGCTGATGCTAATGACTATTCCACAATTGACTCATCGAATGAAAGTGATGATAGCGAATAATAACATAATTATAAAAGATAACCTACCCTATAACTTTTTGTTGGATCAGGTTTTATTTAATTTAAATCTATTGTCTTTTCTACTTTGTATGATACTTTACTTTTAAGTTTTTGTAATAAGTAATTTTCACATAAATAATTATTTACATTGTTATTATTATTATTGTAATTCACTTTTACATTCCTGACTGGTACTATAAAATAATTTTGTAAAAATTGTAGTGGCAGGATAAATACTCAAATAAATAAAAAATATGTATGTACATATGTACAGTCACTCACATAAATAAGTAGACACACCTTTTTGGACAATTCTTACAATTTTCGCTTTCGCAAATTTATTTTAACTAATTTCCATTAAGAAAATGTGTCACGATCTATAACAAAAACTAAATTATATTTAAAAAATGTTTGAAAAATTCGACGAATTTTCATAAAAAATTTTAATTTTTTTCGGAATTTTAAAAATTTTTTAGAGTATTGAGACTTGTAGTCCATTCAATCTAAGTACAATAAAGTAATATTCTTAAGTCCTTTAAATTTTTTTGGACCTATGTCAGTTATTCACATGAGTTACTGTATATGAAATAAGCAAATGTATGCATATGAAGTAAAATTTTGGAAAAAAATAAAAAAAAGAAAATATGGCTGAAAAAAATTACGTAGTTGTAATAAATGACTGCATATGAAACGGAAAATCTCATAAAATAATTTTGTCCAGCTAGCTTGTTCTACACGAAACACTGTGCGTTGTAACGCTCGAGATCGAATGGATGTTGCGTCATTTTTTCTGTTTTGTTTGTTGATAATTTAATTTATTGTTCTGTAAATTGAATTGAATTTTGTACGCATATTTGGTGAAATTTTCTGTTAAAACATTTTATTCTTGTATCTTATTGTATCTTATTTTATATTATTGTATTGCTTTTACCGCTGATGATTGTTGCTTTGATTACATTCCGAAGAAGCATGACTGGTGAGCCAATTTTCAAAGTTGATATATGCGCAGGCATTACTTTTGGTTCTAAGGAGTATAGAAATTCATTCGGATAATTCACAGCTTTATCTTCATCTGTAACTGTGTCGATCGATTTATATTTCGTCACTTCACCAGGAAATTGATTTTGAAAGCGATCATTGATTTTGCTAACATGATCATTTTTGGGAGCTAAGATAGTTCTTTCGCATAGCCAAAAAACAAAAACATTTTAAATTTAAAATTCTTAATTCTGAAATATGAAAAACTTTCGTCTTAATCGAAGGAACCTCGAGCCAAAATTTGGTGATGATCGAAGTATAGCAAACACGTTTTCATAGGGAACACACACACAGAATTTGATTTTCATAGAAGATGTAGATAGACTGAAGTTATACAATTTGTTTAACAGCGGCAGATTACTAAACGTCCAAAAGGCATAACAGCTAAACTCAACAATGCAGTCAAACTTTAGGTGTTAAAATAACTTAAGTTTGTTCGGCAGCCATAGTTTTTCCCATTCCACATTTTACTGGTGGTTTTGGACTTAACGTCACATAGCTCCTTACCAATTTTAATTATCCTACCATTACGACATCCAGATATATGCAATATAATATATTCCATTTGTATGGGAGGTGCCACGCCCCCTTTTTCCCAATTCCATATTTTCTTGATGGTGTTAAGGATTGACCTCAAATAACTCCTTACTGAATTTCCATGATCGGGCATGTATACCTTTAAAGTTATGCAGTACCAAAGATTCCATTTGAATGGGAGGTTCCACGCCCCCTTTTTCCCAATTCCGCATTTTCTTGGTTTTTTTAGGGATTGACTTCATATAACTCCTTACTGAATTTCAATGTTCTGGCATGTAAGTTACTGCCGTGCGCCTTCGATATCAAAATTAAACTTCAATCGTTACACTTATCAACTGAACTGCTGAACAACTGAACCTGACTTTATTGTTGGCAATTTCTTTTTATACAATTTTTCTTATGCTACTTACTTAGCTAAGTTGCTACATACTTATATATTTACTTATATAGTACAGGTGAATTCGCTTACAGCGCAATAATTTATTAACAATGTTGTTGTTGTTTCTCCTTACAAAAGTTGCTTGATAATCAAATGGATTTTAAATCGAATTGTTTCATTGCTTTTATTATATTCTTCGCTTACAGCGCAATAATTTATTAACAATGTTGTTGTTGTTGTTTCTCTTTACAAAAGTTACTTGATAATCAAATGAATTTTAAATCGAATTGTTTTATTGCATTTATTATATTCTTATAATTTTGCGTATGTAAGTAAATGTAATTTAATTGGGCAACCAACGCGTTCACATTACGTCTGCACGGCTTCCGCTTAAATTTAGTGCAACGGAATGTGAAGCAGTTATTGTTGTTGTTTTATTAAAATATTGTTTACTGAATTTGGGTTGCGGTAACTGCTGTATAGGCAATATGTGACGATTGTGCTAACTGTGCTAACTCCCCCCTTCTTAAGTATCAGCGTCCCGCTGATGAAATATTATTGTTTGGCAAGCACTCCGGGTGTATTTCTGCCATGAAAAGCTCTCAGTGAAAACTCATCTGCTTTGCAGATGCCGTTCGGAGTCGGCATAAAACATGTAGGTCCCGTCCGGCCAATTTGTAGGGAAAATCAAGAGGAGCACGACGCAAATTGGAAGAGAAGCTCGGCCTTAGATCTCTTCGGAGGTTATCGCGCCTTACATTTATTTTTTTTTTTTTTAGTTGGAAGTCTACTATTGGTGGAATGAAAAAAGATTTCCTATTTCTGGGTCGTAATGCGATATACAAAGCAATTGACAATATTATTGCTAGGATAATAGCTGCGAAGCTTGAGCTAATAGATATTACACTCTTTGAGGATATGTGTTCTAATTTGCTTACAGTGGTTAAATGGATTTGATGCAAATAGTTGAAGTCGAGTTTGATTTCATTTTCAGTTAGGTTGTTTTGAAGTATTGGAGGTAATATTTGGTATGAGCTAGTTTGCCAACTTGTATAACTAACATTGTTTAATATTATGGTTTCATTAAGGAAGTTTATGATAAATGTAACTGAGCTTTCCAATAAAATTTGATACAAAAAGTGTTCCTTCTGTGATTAATTCAACTATGGCTTTATATTCATATTGGTAATCGCACATTGCTTTGTCCCCCCAGAGGATTTGAGTTATACAGTGATTTTCTTCTAGTTTTTGGAGTTGATTTCTTCTGCAGATTGTGGTTTCATCTATTTCCAGGCAGTTTCCGATGATGCCATATTTTTCCTCTTGTGACGTGAAAATATTGGAAAATTCTAGATAAACTCGTTTGCTGTTTTTTACGGTTGAACGAAGAATGACATTGTTGAAAAGAGTGTCTTCTGTTTTTGGAATGGAAATTTCGTATAGAAGAAGTGAGTCTTTGACAACCATTGACGGTTTAGCATATTCAAACGCCTGTATTTCATTTTTAAAAGGTAGTGTGCCAGTTTGTGATAAAATATTTTCGATATCCCCTTTATTTAAGAGTTGTGAGTGAACAATTCCTTGTTTTGCTAACTGGGCTGCCATTAAGATTTTCGAAATTTCACCTTTTATTATTCCTAACTTATTAAATAGTGTTTGTTCAAAAAGCGTTTATTTCGTCCGCTATTCTGTTATGTCCATCTAAAATTGTATTACCGGTCCTTATAAGATATTCGTTTATTTCGTGCTGTTTGTTGTTGTTTTCTGTCAGAGTGTGTGTTTGTGACATGATTTGGTCCCAGTCAGTAGCGTCGGGATTTCCTGCTAACCACTTCTAAGCAGACCCTATCCAGTTAATTGATCGTTTTTGTTTGGTAGTGTTTTTGGTTCGTAACTGGTCCAGTATATTGTCTATCTCTGTAAGTTCATGTTCTAGTTGCGCAAATAAAATGCTTGTCTTACTAACTTCGTGTTGTACTATTGGTCTTTTATTTTTAACTACTCTGTCGTACTCATCCAAGTCTATAGTGTGTATAATTTTGTATATTCCTTTGGTAAGTTTTCCTAGTCCTTGTTTAATTGTCAGTACTGGGCTATCGTATTTCTATGTCTCTACTGTTGCAGTCGTCCAACAAGGTAAAAGTCTAAATTAGATAACGTTCGTTAGTTTTTCAGGTGTGACTTATGTATTTTCCTATTATTAGGTTTCATTCCTAAATATGGGTTTTGTTTTACCCTTGATTTGTTTATCCTTCTTTAGGACAACTTCACCAGGTTCGTAGCTTTTTGGCTTCGACCCTTTCCTGTTATGGTTTTTTGCATATTTTTTTGTTTCCTAGATATTTCATTACGAAGGTCTACATTCACTATGTCCCTAAAACTCGTGAGATCTTGATAATTAATTCTTTGGGTTATTCCAAAAAATATATCGGCGGGTTTTTTCTTCGTAACTGAGTGTATGGTGTTATTATACCTATCAACGGCAATGTTGACAATTTCTTTTAGTGAGCTATCAGGATATTCAGATTGTAGACATCTAACAATTTCTATGATTGTAGAGTGCACACGTTCTATTGCGCCGTTAACTTCACTCTTTTGGGGTGGTGCTAAATAAATTTCAATACCCAAACTTTCCAAGTAATTGAGTGTTATTGGACTTATGAAGCTGCCCTCGTTGTCCATTACTAAGGTCTTTGGCACCGTAAAATAATGTAAGAGTTTAATTAATTTGTCTCTAATATGTAACACAGATTTATTTTTGATTTTAAAGAATTTTACAAATTTAGAAAACTTGTCAACGCATGTAATAAATTTTTCGCCAGACATTTCGATTATGTCAATGTGCAATATTTCTGTTGGGTATGAAGGTTTTGGCGTTGCCTGTAGTTCAGGCTTTTGAGGGTGGCGATCGTACTTGTTGCACCCACAAGTTTTGCATGATTTTGTGTATTTTTTTATAAGTTTACTCATGTGAGGAAAATAGTATTTTTCTAATATTTGTTCCTTATTTTCCCTATCGTTACGGTGGGCCCTCCTATGCTCCCGTTCGATTATTTTAAACTTTACTTCTTCATCAGGAATGTCAGTAACAAGTCTTTGCGTGATTCTGGCACGGAACTTAGAAAAACTTTCCTGATAAACCTGTTGTAACAACGCGATATATTTTTCGGGAATTTTGATTCCATTAATTATATTTGGATTAAGATAATTTTTAAAGATTTTAATTAATTTTCCTTTATCGTAGATTTCACTTTTAATACGATGCCTGTGGTACCTTGGGTGAGGTTCTTCATGGATAATTTCATCTTTGCCTTCTTCAAATATAATTTGGTTTTTAAATACATTTAATGGTGCCTCGCAATGAGGAATAAGCTGTGAGCTATCCTCTGCTGCACTATGTTGGGAATTAGATGTTGACGATGTCAACGAGTTAATTTCCATGGGAAGCCTGGAGAGCGCATCTGCGACAACATTGGTCTTCCCTGGTTTATAGAAAAGTTTATAATTATACTGTTCTATGCGTGCCTTCCACCGTTTAAGCTTGGCTATTACTTAATGCGAATGTTAATGGTTGGCGGTCAGTTAGGATTTTAATATCTTTTGCTCCGTATAGGTAGGTTCTTAGTTTGTCAAGAGACCATACTATAGCTAGCATTTCTTTCTCAATAGTCGAGTAATTTTCCTCGGTTTTATTGAGTGACCTAGATATATAAGTTATGGGCTTATCCCTCCCTTCTCCTTGAGAAAGGACTGCCCCAATCGCAGTATTAGAAGCGTCTGTTGTTAGAATAAACGGTTTATTGAAATCTGGAAATGCCAAAATCTCAGAAGACATAAGTAATGTTTTTAGGTCATTAAATGATTTCAGCCCTTCATCAGTTAAAGAGACTTTTATTTTTTTGGATTGGTTCGCCTTTATTTGCGCATTTTCACCCCTAGTCAGATTCGTGAGTGGCTTGGCAATTTTTGCGAAGTCTTGTATAAATCGTCTATAGTATGACGCTAAACCTAGAAAACTTTTCAGTTCTTTAAGATTTACGGGTACATCAATTTTTTTAATCGCTGAAATTTTTTCAGGGTCAGGTAAAATACCGTTTCCTGTGAAAATATGCCCTAGGAATTCCACTCGGGTTCTGAAAAACTTAGATTTTTCCAGATTTACTTTTAAATTTGCTTTATATAGAAGAGCGAATACATCTTCAATATTTTTAAGATGTTCTTCTTAGGTTCTTCCTATTATTATTATATCGTCGATATAGACGTAGCAGGATATTCCTATGAGGGGTTTAAGGACGTCATTTATCATCCTTTGAAATATAGAAGGCGCATTCTTAAGCCCAAATGGTAACCTAGTAAATTCGTATTTACCATTTGCGGTCGAAAACACTGTTTTTTCTATATCCCTTTCCTTCATCCTGATTTGGTGAAAACCGGATGTAAGGTCAAGTGTAGTGAAATACTTACATTCCCCTAAGCTAGCTAAAGTGCTATTTATATCGGGTATTCGGGTATTGGGTAAGCGTCAGGTATTGTTACTGAATTTAGTCTTTTAAAATCAACGACAACCCTGTATTTCTTTTCCCCTGAAGGACCTGGCTTTTTTGGGACAATCCACAAAAGATAATTGTATGGGCTTTTTGACGGCCTAATTATACCGTTATTTATAAGTTCCGTTATCTGTTTTTCCACCTCGCCACGAAGGTTGGTTGGATAAGGGTAGGATTTGGTATAAATTGGTTCCTCTGTCGTTGTCCTTATTTCTGCTAACACGGTTGTGTCTATTGTTCCACTGTCGGATACTGGTCCGAAAATGTCTGCGTATTTATTAATAATTTCTTCAACTTCATGTTTATAGAGTGTTTCCTCAAGATTATTAACTTGTTTTGAAATTTTATGTTTTGATGGCAATACTACATCTCCTATGGTTAGTGTGTCGTCCTTTCTATTAATAATCGCTCCTAGTTCCTTGAGAGTATCATCACCTATGATACCATCAAAGGATTTTAAATTTCGCAGAATAAAAAAATCAAAATTATTTTCTATGCCTATGCTTTTGAAGAATGGTCCCGAAAGTTTATGGGTTATTTCCACTTGGCCGGCAGCGGATTGAACCTTGAAAGGGTTCTTTAATTTCAATGAATTTTTGGCAATTTTTTCACAAGCGAAGTTTTTGTTGGCCCCTGTATCTATAAGAAATTTTAGGATATGGCCATTTTGTAAGGTAAGTTCTAAATAGGGTAGGCTAGATAGGCGTCCGTCATAAAATTTAGCTCTTCGCCTCCTTCGAATGTTTCGGGTTCCTGATCCTCTGTTTGGACATTAAACAATTTTTGGCTTTTTCTAGGAATATTTGATGAATTATTTGACTGCCTTACCGCTGGCGTGCTTTCTATTCGGTTCATATAATTTACCCTCTTCGAATGAATCGAAGGATCTACCTCCATTGGAACCGGAGGCTTAGGTTGTGTTGGCCTTGGTGGTGGTTGAGTTTGAGTCTCTAAATTTCTATTGTAAATCTGATTTTTTTCTGCAGGACCTAATTCTCTCGGTGCAAATGATTGCTTCTGCCCAATTTGGTTTTTAGGCCCTTGAATAGGCATGGTTGTATTCTTAGGATAAATCGAATAGTTTCTTAAGTTAAGGTGCTGTATTTCAAGTAAGCCTCTGGTAGACTCTTGGGTCGTTGGATGACTAGCATCCTGGACAGTTCGCCGCTTAATCCCCTAATAAAAATATCAAGGGCTCTGTTTCTGTAGGTTTCCAGAAGCGCATTGCTTGTTTCCCTAGAGTAGTTTTGCCCTTTTATTTTGTTTACTATGAGAGATAATTGAGCCGTTTATTTTGAAAGTGGCATAAGTCATTTCCAACTCATGGTCTTAAATGCATTGTTATTTTTGAACGAATGCATATATAGATGGTTCTACAATTATAAAATAATAATAAGAATTGCATCTTTTGGATATTGGACTCTAAAAAACTGGAGGCGAGGAGAGATACAAACAAATTACCACTGAACCTAAACGACATGAAATGACTTATGCCACTTTCAAAATAAACGGCTCAATTGATGATTTATTCTTGCGTAGAATTGATCTACGCTAAAGTGCTTTTGTGACAATGACCCTAGCTCATGTTCAAGGGTCATTAAGTCACGTTTGTCTGCGTAGTGCAGTGACAAACAGCTGGGCAGTAAGAGCAGTATCTGCTGGGCCTTTTATTTTTTGTCTTACTTGTCGTAGGATGGCCCGATATATCGGTTTCGTTTTGACTACCTCGTAGTCCTTTAGTGTTGACTCTACATTATGAACCCATGATATGAACTGAACGGGGCTACCCTCGAAGGTTGGTAGGGTTTTTATACTATCAGGCAGCCTATATATTTCCTGCGGGTCTGCCTCAGTCAGGCTGATGGGGTTATTAGAATTTACTGTTTCAGGGAGACTAATCCTAGCTTCTAACTGATTTATCCTAGCGCTCATGGTACGCATTTGCTCTATTTGCGCGTTAACCGGACCCGTTAGTTGCGTTATGGCTTCTTCAATTTACTCCATTTTTTATTTTTTCTTTTTTTGTGATTTTCAAATAAAAAATTAAGCAAATAATTCAGCTAAAATTTTTTCAACTTAATGGCTTTTTTTCAAATAAAAAATTAAGCAAATAATTAAGCCAAAATTTTATCACTTGATGGCTTTTTTTGGTTTTCAAATAAAAAAATAAGCAAATAATTTTATTGAGGATCCATATTCGGATCCTGCAGAAGCGTTCTGCACGCACTAACCCGGCTGCCAAGCGCACACACTCACCTTTAATATTTTCTTACTTTAATTTTTTCCTTACTTCTTTAGTTCAGTAAAAACAGTTTTTAGTTTCTGTATTCTTCTTTATTTAAACTTTATTTATAACCGTACACTTTTTAGTTCCTTCTTTATAACTATATGTAGCACTTTCCTTTTATAGTCTCTCACACAACTTTATTTTATACTTTAGTCTTTTGAACCACTTCTACGTTTTTCTTATTTCGTGCTTATGCAGCTGCCGGTTCACTGAAAACTGCTGCTAACGCAACTCTGTAGCTCGGCAGTTTTTCTTTACGTTACCTAGCAACGAAATTAATGATAGCGTCGAAATAAATCATGGCGTCGAGCAACGGCAGTTTCAGCCAATCAGAAACTCTCCAAGTTGCTCGACTCTAACAATTTTAGTGATGCCAAGTGCATCTGATGTATGGTTGCATCTTGCACATTTCTAAAGAGGGTTGCCATCTACGATTTATTTTAATGCAATTTACTATGGCACTACATCATTCCCCTTTAGAAAAGAAGAATTTGGTAAGATTAGTAATTAATTTTGCCACATTCTTCTTTAGGCTTTAATATGTTGTTGTAATGTTATGAACGAAGGAGTTTGCTAGCATTAGGGTGCTCTAACCCGGGACTCATTCGTTCATCACAGTGCAACTTCTAAAAAGATGATTAAAAATGAAACGAAAATTTTTAATAAAATGAAATATATAAAAGTTAGTTTGAAATATTTGTTTTAATGTTTGAAGTAAACCGGTGTTTTTTTCCTTCTTATTGTAAAATCTACCTAATTAAATGTATATTTATTTGTTACATTTTTTTGCCTTCATTGGCGGATTTTTAAAATATATTTATATCTAAAGATGATTAGTAATAGGCTATTAAAGTAATTAATTTTTTGTACTTGATTTTTGTGTACAATTTTTTCGTTTTCTTTACTTATCTCACAAATTGTTACATTTGGCCCATCAATATTCTTTACTATGTAGGGACCTTGATATATATTTTTATGTTTATTTCTAGGTTCTGTTTCTACTAACACTTTATCATTAATTTTAATTTCAAAAGGCTTAGCTGTTTTATCGTATAAATCTTTATTTCTAATCTTATGCTTATTAATAAAATTTTTTGCCATTTTATGCGATGTTTGCATTCTAAACTTAAGCTCTTTTGCGTAATTTTCTACGTTATAGATCGGATCAATTTGCTCTTTTTGCAATTCATGTGGCATTGTAGTTTTTCTGCCAAATATTAATTCAAACGGAGTAAATTTATTATCAAAAACCGAACTACTTGTAGTATTGTGTAAAAATGTAAAGTATTTTAAATATGTATCCCAATCTGAATACGTTTCGGTTAGGTATGCACGCAAGTATTCGTTAAAGACTCTATGATTTCTTTCAACAGTACCAACAGTTTCGTGGTGGTAAGCTGTTCAGAAATCATGATCATTCTTTAAAAGTTTTATCAATTCAGAGAATAATTCGTTTTTATATTCCCTTCCTAAATCGGATCTAATAGCTTTCATTGTACCATATGTTAATATAAAGGTTTCAAAAATAGCGCAAGCAATAGTTTTTGCTGATTTATCTGGTACAGCTACTGTTACCAGGTATTTAGAAAAGTCACAAATCATAGTAACAGCGAACTTGTTCCCATATTTGGATTCCGGAAGTGGACCTATTGTATCGACAATTACTATGTCAAACGGTTTGCAGGGCGTTGGTGTCAAGACAAGAGTTTCCTTTGTTTTTGGTTTTACTTTATTCAAAAGGCATTTATTGCAATTTTTAACAAATTTCGCAATGTCTCTTGTCATATTTTTCCAATAGTATTTTGTTCTTAATTTGGAATATAATCGTTTTATACCGCAATGACCGCCTAACAAAGGGTCCTCATGATAAATTGTCATAAGTTTTTGTTTTTGCTCTGTTTCTGTTACAGTTTCTACAGGGTCTGTTAATATTATTTGTAATGATTTTAAAATTTTATTACCGCTGATTTTAAAATTTGTAATTGAAAATTCTTTGAAAAATATATCATTTTTTGGCCATTCTAACTGCTTAATATTGTGACTCCCGGCTGCTTTTTCAAGCCTCAAAAATAACTCATCTAAATTGGTTTTTCCGTTAGCATTCACAAAATTAAGTAAGTTTTGTTTTTTATGTTTTAAATGCGCATAAATTTGTATATTGGAGATCTCATTATTTTTATTAAATTGTATAGTCGACTTTATTCGCGGTATCTTTTTTGAAAAATTGTATGAAAATTTGTCATAAACTTGTACTTTAGGGGTTTCGCAAAAAGTATCAGTAAAATTATCGTCTTTATTTTGTAATTCCTTTTGTTTGGTTTGTGATCGCGTTTGGACTGCTAAAACATGCTTTGTAGATTCTTTTATTTCGTCTATACTAATGTGTGAAAGAGCATCAGCCACAACGTTAGATTTTCCTTTTATATATTCAATCGTAAATTTATATTCTGACAGTTCTAATCGAATTCTAGAAAGTTTAGATGAAGGGTCTTTCATGTTAAAAAGATAAACTAGTGGTCTATGATCGGATTTTACTATGAAATTTGTACCGTAAACATATGGACGAAAATGCTTTATAGCGAAATGTATTGCTAGGAGTTCTAATTCGATAATTGCTTTTTTCTGTTCTGCTTTATTAAAAGATTTTGACGCGAAACAAATTGGTAAATCGTTATCACCATGCTTTTGGCTTAATATAGCACCACACCCACTCTCAGAAGCATCTACTGTAATTATAAATTCTTTTGTGAAGTCAGGGTATTGCAGTAGTTGAGGAGACATTAATGCTAGTTTTAGTTTTTCGAAAGCGTTTTCGCACGCTTCATCCCAAACAAATTCAACTTTTTTCCGATTTAAACGATTTAAAGGCGCTGCCAGTGACGCAAAATTTGGTATAAATCGCCTGTAATAATTTGCAAATGCGACAAATCGCCTAACCGCATCTTTGTCTTTTGGCTTAGTATACCTTTTAATAGCGTCTATTTTTGAATCGTGTGGCAGCAAACCTTTTGAAGTACATTTATGGCCTAGAAAAGTTACTTCGGAACGAAGGAAATTGCACTTGTTTGGATTCAGCTTTAAATTAAACTTTCTACAGGTTTCGAAAACTTTTTCTAAATTTTTAAGGTGGTGTGTCTCACTATCTCACCAATGACGATAACGTCGTCAATATACATAAAAGCCTGATTTGGCGAAATGCCTGAAAATGCTATTGACATCATACGAGAAAAAGAGTTTGGTGCAATATTTAACCTGAAAGGTAAAACTTTCCAACGAAAAGCTCCTCGATCTGTACTGAAAGAAGTTACGTCTCTAGATTTAGGGTGAAGGGGTATTTGGTGGAAACCAGAAAAAAGGTCTAAAGTTGAAAAGTATTTGGCTCTGCCAAGATTGTCGAGTATGTCATCAACGCGTGCTAGTGGAAATTTGTCGGCTATAAGCTTTTTATTGACTGCTCTGAAATCTACGCACATACGATACGACTTTTTGCCTGTTGGATCTTTTTTCGGTACCAAAATTAAAGGACTGTTATAATTTGAAAAACTAGGTTCGATTAAATCATTCTGTAATAGGTTTTCGACTTGTTTATTTATTTCTTCGCGTTGTGTGTATGGCAAACGGTAATTTTTAATATAGACAGGGGTTTTGTCAGTCAATCTAAGTTTTTGTTCGTAGAAATTATTAAGCGTCATTAAGTCGGTTTTTAATGCAAAAATATCAGAATATTTCAAACATAAATCAAGTAATTTCTTTTTAGCATAAGAAGGCATTTGTTTTGCCAAAATTGATTTAAGCTCTTCTGTACGTTTTGAATCGATAGGTGTATCATTTATGCGATAGACATTGAAGTTTTTAATGTCTTCAGTTTGAATATTGAAATCTTTTACGTACTTGACCTCGTCGGTGGTGTTGATAACTTTTATTATTAGATTTTTTGTATCAACGATACATTTTGCTGTGAAAACACCGTTACAAAGTTCCTGAGAATCAACAAAAACTGGACTTGTCGAATTTTTCAAACTAAAATCACGAAAAACTTCGCATCTTGGTGGAATAACAAGAGTATTTGTTGAAGTGCTATGCAAAATTTAAATATTTACCTTTTCTGTCCCTTGTCCGAATGTAATTGTGTCATTAGCATAATTGATTATGCATTTTTTCGTTTTTAGAAAATCTTTCCCTATTATACCGTCCGAAGGAATATTAAAGTTGTCAGTGACAACGTGAAGAGTCAGAGGAAAAAATGTATTTGATGCGATTATACTTGTATTAACTGTTCCTAGTGTCGTTACCGTGTTTGTTGTTACGCCTGTTATATTTATTACGTTACTATCGTCTACTTCTACATCGTTTGCCAAACTGGAAATTTTTATTAATGAAATGTCTGCCTATGAATCTACTAGAAAAGAACATATTTTATGAGAATCGCTACAAGCGACTTCGACGAAATCGGAAAAATTAAAATTTAGACAATATATTGATTGAGAAGTATTTAGTCGAATTGCTCCTGCTCCCTCAGTGTTCGCGCCTGAGGGGCTTCGGCATTTAAAGAACGAACATTGGCTGAATTTCTAGAATTTGAACCCTGATTATTGGAATTTCTGTTATTTCCGGACCGATTATTATTGTTATTGTTGGAATTGCTATTGCCTCTATTGTAATTGCGATTATTGCCTCTGTTATAATTGTTATTTCGGAAATTTGTATTATTGTGTTGCCTATTTGCGTTATTGTTAAATCGAAAATTACTATTGTTGTTGTATCTGAAACTACTGTTGCCTCTGGAATTTCCACGGAAATTATTATATCTTATTGGACGTGACCGAAACGCTAACACTTGCCGCTCTTTAACTTCCTGTTCTCGCTCTATAATCATTTTCGCTACTACGTCATTTGAATCTTTGAAGGTTGTTGACGCAAGGATTGATTTCACCATATCTGACCTACTATTTAATCTACAAACGCTAATGGTTTGTTCAACTGCCATCTCATGGGCTTTTTCCTTCGTCATACCTTCAATGATTAGACAGCGCTCTAACGAGTCAGAAAGCTCTTCTACCTGCTTTGAAAATTCTGAAAAATTGTTATTGGTTACTCTTAAGGCTGCAATTTTTCCCGCGACAACTTTCGAGTTGCCTGGCCTAATTTCACTACATAGCGCTTCTTTAATTTGGTTGACTGATTCTATATGCGTTGGTAGGGCTTCGCGAACTTTGCCTTCGAGCTTGGATTTAAAAAATGCAATAAAAGTAGGAGTTAAATTTTCGTTAGAGAATACTTCCATTAATTCAACTTTATTTATAAACGAGCCAAGTGCTAACGGGTCTCCACTGTAGTTGTCTCGCATAATCGAGGCACAAGTATTAATAAACGATTTTTTCTCCTCGATTGTGGCCATGGTTGTAACGTTAAGAACCGGAGTTAGAATAGAAAAACTAGAATTTGGAATTACAGGTTGATCAGCAAATCCTAAAAAGTCTGCACTCAGGGATAATTTATAATTATGTTCACTTGTTAAGGTATCAGTTGACGATGCACTTGAAGATGAATCAGAATCTGAATTATTGGAATCTGAGTTTTTGGAATCTAAATTTTGCTCTGAATTTTTGGAACTTGAACTCGGATGGGACTTTTTAGAAACAACCTTCCCGCTTCTTAGGTACATACGCGTTGGAACAAATAGACAAAAGGTTAAAATTTTTGTTTGGTGCAAGATATGTGGAATTTGTTTATGAAGATTGAATAGAAATTGAATTTAAAGGAAATCAAATTTGAACGAGTTGAGTTGAGCTCAAAAGAAAATTATGAAAGTATTCGTAAAGGAAATTTATGAAAATATTTTAAAAGAAATTTGTGAAAGTATGTACTTTTGAAAGCTTTTAGATTTAGTTATAATTATACGATTGGTTAGCGAATACTTATTGCAAAAACTTTAGTTAGTGAATTTTATTGAAATACTAAAGTTAGTGATTAGTTAATGAAAAGAAAGATTAAAAAAATATTTACTTTACGCTTTTGTTGTCCGCAAATCCAAATCCAATGATTGGAATGAGCTGAAAAATTTTCATGCAAAACGGGAAGTGGGAATTGGACTTCACATGCAATTTAAAAGATGTTGAATATTGCTTACGAGTATATTTATTGAAATGTAAGAATTTTAATTGTATAGAATGTGAAAAAAATTATTTAATTTGAAATGTATGGCAAAAATTTTTTTTTTTTAGTTAATATAATGGTATGAAAATTGGATTTGTAACGTATTGAAAAAAGTAATTGTAAGTAGTTTTTATAAAATGAGTTTAAATAGTATACAAGTGAGTATAATAATTAAGAAAAAATTCCATACCAAATGCCTCTGAGTTTTACCGTTTGCTGTTTTTCTGCTGCGTTTGGTGTACTGCTGCTGCGCTTGCTGTTCTGCTGCTGCCACCTGATATTCTGCCGCTGCACTTGCTGTTCCTGATGGCGTCACTAGCCTTCCGCTATTCGGTTTTTCGATATATGGTGGTTTGCCGTTATGACGGTGGCGTGGCTAGTGCCGTTATTGAAATGGTGTGGCTAGTGCCGTTTTTCCACTAGTTTTTTGGTACAATTTCAATTTTTTGATTTTATAGTTCAAAATTTCATTTTTTCCAGTTTTTTCCAATTTCTTTTACTATTTCTGTTGCCGATTAGTTTGTTGTTTTATAAGCTTTGCATTTTCGTATTATTTCCGATTTTTATTAAGGCTTGGTATTATGTGTATATGTGTATTTTTCCAACCGATTTTTTTCTACCACTAGCCACGACCAAAAAAATCCACCACCACTGCCTTATTTGATGATTTCGTAAAAAGTTTTTTTTTTCTTTTACAGTTTCAAATTGTGGGTTTTTGTTAATTTTTACATATTTTTGGTTTTTAATGATTTTAAATTTTTTTGTAAATTTTCCTCAGTTTTACATATTTTTGTTTGTAATGATTTTAAGTATTATAATTTTGTGAAAAGGTTTTGAAATTTTTGTATTTTTTTTGTAGATTTTCCAAATTAAAAAATTTTCTTTTAGTGGTTTTTAATCTTTTGTACTTTTTTTGTAATTTTTGATTTTAAACTTTTTGTGCTATTTTTGATTTTATATATTTGTAGAATTTTAAACTTGTATTTCATGTAGATTTTTTAAATTTTTTTTGTTTTTTGTATCTTTTTTCCAAATTTTTATATTTTTTTTTTGTAATAGTTTTTAATGTTTAATATTTTTTTTTGTACGAATTTTTAAATGTTTTGTATTTTTTTGGAAATGGCTTTCAATTTTTGTATTTTTTTTTGTTTGTAGATTTTTGATGTTTTTAATTTTTTTTGTAGATTTTTTTTTTGTAGATAGGTTTTTAACTTTTATATTTTTTGTAATTTTTCCATTATTTTTCAAATTTGTGGAGGGCTTCTCTTTTTTCTTTACTCTGAGCACCCTCGTCTGTTGGGAGGCTTGCCTCCTTTCGGCCACACACCGTTTTTACAGGGCTTCGGCCCACGGTCGCCATATTGAGGATCCATATTCGGATCCTGCAGAAGCGTTCTGCATGCACTCACCCGGCTGCGAAGCGCACACACTCGCCTTTAATTTTTTCTTACTTAAATTTTTTCCTTACTTCTTTAGTTCAGTAAAAACAGTTTTTAGTTTCTGTATTCTTCTTTATTTAAACTTTATTTATAACCGTACACTTTTTAGTTCCTTCTTTATAACTATATGTAGCACTTTCCGTTTATAGTCTCTCACACAACTTTATTTTATACTTTAGTCTTTTGAACCACTTCTACGTTTTTCTTATTTCGTGCTTATGAAGCTGCCGGTTCACTTTAAACTGAAAACTGCTGCTAACGCAACTCTGTAGCTCGGCAGTTTTTTCTTTACGTTGCCTAGCAACGAAATTAATGATGGCGTCGAAATAAATGATGGCGTCGAGCAACGGCAGTTTCAGCCAATCAGAAACTCTCCAAGTTGCTCGACTCTAACAATTTTAGTGATGCCAAGTGCATCTGATGTATGGTTGCATCTTGCACATTTCTAAGGAGGGTTGCCATCTACGATTTATTTTAATGCAATTTACTATGGCACTACAATTTAGCTAAAATTTTATCACTCAATAGCTTTTTTGTTATTTTCAAATAAAAAATTAAGCAAATAATTTAACTAAAATTTTATCATTTAATGGCTTTTAACTTAAGTTAATTCTGACAATCTTTTTTAAATTATTTTCTAGTTGACAACATTTACTTACAATAAAATGAGGAAGAGCATTGCAGTAATATTTGGTTGTCGTCCTGATGAATACCTTTTAAGAATTTTACTCCCCTACTCGTGGTACAGGAACGGCTTTCAAGGTTGATAGCGATTGGCGGCTGCAGGCGGTTGATGTTGGAGATTTGTCTTTTTCACAGTTTTTGAGGGTTTATTCACTAGTTTTACAAGGATATTTTTATTCTTTACGTTATAACTTTTTGAGGGTGTATTTTATAGTTTCGCTCAATCGACAAGGATATTTGTATCCTTTTTAAGTTATACAATTTTCGAGATTTTATCTACTCAGTGCACAAGGATATTTGTATCCTTTCCGTTATAACTTTTTTTGAGGGTCTATTTACTAGTTTCACTCAATAGACAAAGATATTTGTATCCCTTTTAAGTTACACACTTTTTACTAGTTTCACTCAGTGAACAAGGATAATTGTATCCACAGTTTTTATAGATTAATTTATAATTTCACTTAATTTTACGAGGACATTTGTATCCCTTTTTTTAAGTTAATTTATTGCACTATTTTTACGTTGGGCGCCAGTTACTGCCGTGCGCCGTCGATATCAAAATTAAACTTCAATCGTTACACTTATCAACTGAACTGCTGAACAGCTGAACCTGACTTTATTATTGGCAATTTCTTTTTATAAAATTTTTCTTATGCTACTTACTTAGCTAAGTTGCTACATACTTATAAATTTACTTATATAGTACAGGTGAATTCGCTTACAGCGCAATAATTTATTAACAATGTTGTCGTTGTTTCTCTTTACAAAAGTTGCTTGATAATCAAAAAGATTTTAAATCGAATTGTTTTATTGCTTTTATATTCTTCGCTTACAGCGCAATAATTTATTAGCAATGCTGTTGTTGTTGTTTCTCTTTACAAAAGTTACTTGATAATCAAATGAATTTTAAATCGAATTGTTTTATTGCTTTTATTATATTCTTATAATTTTGCGTATGTAAGTAAAAGTAATTCAATTGGGCAACCAACGGGTTCACATTACGTCTGCATGGCTTCCGCTTAAATTTAGTGCAACGGAATGCGAAGCAGTTATTGTTGTTGTTTTATTAAAATATTGTTTACTGAATTTGGGTTGCGGTAACTTTTGTGTAGGCAATATGTGACGATTGTGCTAACTGTGCTAACTTGTATACCTTCAAAGTTATGCATTACTAAAGATTCCATTTGTATGGGAGGTGCCACGCCCCCTTTCTCCAAATTCCGCCTTTTCTTGGTGGTGTTAGGGATTGACCTCATATAACTCCCCATTGAATTTCAATGTTCTGGCATGTATACCTTCAAAGGTATGCAGTACCAAAGATTCCATTTATATGGGAGGTGCCACGCCCCTTTTATATATCGAAATTATTTTTAGCCTAAAACGTTCCCGTTGATCGAAGGAACCCATAACCAAAATTTGGTGATGATTGATGTGTGGGAAATACGTTTCCATAGCGAACACACACACACACAGAATTTGATTTTTATATATATATGGCTAAACCGATTTGGGATTTCAAAATCAACTAACCATTACCTCTCCTTCCTGTATCTTTCCTAAAAATTTCATGGCAATCTGTCGAGCCGTTCTCGAGTTATGGAGTGACAATCAAAATGTACACTTCTTTTTATATATATAGATTTCCTGTATGCGGAGTCAGCATATTGGAATGACTTATTTAGGTGCATGAGTACATATGTATGTATATGGACAAAGTGTATCAGTCAGCGTGACTAATTGACCGATATAAACAAATATGTACATTCAGTGCAAAAGTGCATACTTTGCAATTGGATACTTGGGTTATTAATATTTTGTTACGTGTGTGGTGTGCATGTGTGTAAATATGTAATGAACAATTGAATACAGTGAAAGTGGAACTAATTTTATTTAATTTATTTAATTTATTCAGTCTAAAAGTACATGCCTCCTTATAGAATAGTTAAAAATAGAAAATAATTCAAGGTTAAACTTATATAAGCTGTTACTAAATTAAGAACATTACTGAATCGATTTGCTAGATGTATAGTCCTAGTTATAGGTTCATTCATAGCATAATTTGTTTTATGAGTTATTTCGATAAATAATCTGTTATGCCGAAGAAAGCAGTGGAATATATGGAATGAACAAATTAGATAAATCGAAGCAATTTATGCTCAAGCTTATTACATTATAGCAAGCATCAGTGAGATATAAGTTCTTCTGTCGAGCAAGCAATTTGCGCCTGCTGGTATGCGATGAGAGGCCGTCTGGCCAGTGAAGCATCCGTAAAGCAATTTTCGTAAAAAAATTTTTGAGCTCTCTCTATTTTATAGGAGTTAGATTCATAGAAAGGATTCCATATTATTGAACAATATTGAAGGCGACTTCTGACCAAGGAGATATAAAGTGCCTTCAACGTCATAGGGTCCTTAAAGTCACTGGCGTTTCGTCTAATGAACCCAACCATTGCAAAGCACTTTGCAACTGTGACGGACTTTTCCTTTGGTTTTGCCGGGGTTGGCCTCAGTCCGTCCAGGGTTCCTGAAAGTAAAGATTCCTATCGATCTTTCTGAATGAATAACCCTGTTGATTTCACGTAAAGAACGTTATAAATATTTATTTCATAAAAATTCTATTCCTACTCCTAGCTTATTCCCTTGCTTTGTAAGAGGTGACTAAAGTAATAAAGCCCTCGGCCAACCTCTGCGGTCGAATGGAGTAAGAAACCTCCAGACGAATATACGTTAGTACAAATGATGTCAAAACCTTCAGGTGTACTCTTGGTTGGTAGTCATAAAACCTACCGACTCCAATGCTTGTATCTTAATCTCTCAATTTTAATTCGAATTCGTCGCCCTTATATACTAATTTTTGCACGCAGGCAAACCGTTATTTTATAATAAAACTTTCTAACTAATAATATTAGCAATATAGAACAACAGATATTTCGGTGAATATTTCTTTCCATAAATATCCACGCACCATAATGCTCCTTATTGAATACAATGCCTTTGTATTTGCCCGCATACTGTGCTTTCCAGTCTCCGCTTTAACTATTGTGTGTTTGTACATTTGTTTGTTGTCACCTGATTCTAACGTTGTATTTTGCTTTGCCCAATGCTTCTGCCTTCTGTTGTATGGCGTGCGTTGGTGTGTTGTGTGCTAGTGCGTAAGTATGTATAGCAAATTCCAATTAGTGGCGGCGCTTGTTTTTGCCGACTTGCTGCTGATCTCCGTTCACTTACGTTATTATGTATGTGTATTTGTAGCTGGGTGTATTGGATTTTAAGTGTGCAGAGGGTTCATTGACCTCACTTCCAAATATTCAATGCATAATAGGGTGATCCTATATTTAAAATTTAAGTGGGCGGAAATGGAAATATTTTGCTTGCGTGCAAAAGTGCGCAAGTCTAATTTGTACTTCATTTTGGTAATATAAAACAGAATGTATATATTTTGGGATATAATTCATTAATATATGTGTACTTTTCGGGTACTTCATGAAAATGTATAAACAATAGATCCAAAGATATAAATTCAAATATTATGTATATTACAAAAATGCATGTTGAGAAAATATATATGTATATATTGTGAGGGTACAAAACCCTCGGCTTTGGGTCCTCACACTCCCCCCTCACCTGCCGCAATGAGACCCACCATCACCAACCCAGTGCGTGTGATGCGTATGTGGTAGAGGTGACCTTAAACAAAGCGCTTGAAGGACTGCGGTCGTTGAGGTTGCCTTTGACCTCGCTGGCCAAACGGCTTAATGTTTCGCTGTCGTCGTTGTTCGTTGTTGAAGCTGCCGTTGACCTCGCTGGCCATACGGCTTAATGTTTCGCTGTCATCGTTGATCGTTGTTGCCTTCCAGTAGGTGGTGTGTGTGATGCCAGTCCATACTTTATATGAAAAACTGGTGGATTTTCCTCAGGGTGGTCCCACCGTGTATGGTGGATTAAAAAAAAAAAAAACCGGGTACATCATGCGCCTAGTTAAAGAGTATATTTATGTGATATTTATGTAATTGTGGTTAGAGTTTACCGAGCCTTTAGTGGTTGATTCGACTTCCGGGTACTTCTTGAAATGAAATTTCTTCGTATGATTTGACATTGTTTCGGTTGGGCGTGTCCGTTACTACCGATTTGATTCGGATTGAAGTAGAATCTTACAAAATAGTCTGTTATTCCGCAGTTGTCTCGGGGTGTGTATTCGCTTGGGGCCGATATAGCGAGCTGCCTCCCTAGGTGTAACCATGATCCATGTGGCGGTTCTCTGGCGATCTGTACTTGATTTTCTGGAAATATTCGTACCTGATTCTCCGCAATGTCTTGTACTTGACCGTCTCTCTATGCTATCAGCATGTTGTCTCTCGGGCTCTTCGCTGACTCGTGTTAGCGTACCGCAAATGGCTACCTCGCTATTCTCTCTCTGTTGTGATTGTTGTTTTCTGTTCGATTGGACGATGTTGACGCGTTTTGATCTTCACTAGCGTCCTTCTTGTTGCTCTGTTTATGACTTTGCTTCCTGGATTCGTGGTTGTCGGCGGCGTCGGTTGCGTGGTATGCTTTCAGCTCACTTAGGTGGGCTGTCCTCCTCCTTCCTCTGAAAACTTTGTCTAGCTCTATGATCACTGGTGACACAAAGGTCGTTACGCGGTGAGGTCCACTGTAACTGGGCGCTAGTTTGGCGGTAATGTTATCCACCGCTTTTGACAGCTGATGCTCCGTTACCAGCACTAGGTCACCTATCGCCGGTCGCCATTGCCTTCTTCTAAAATTTTAATACTTCGCTTGCCCTATAGATGCTCTCTCTTGCTTCCGTCGTACCATCCCGAATAGTTCTTTCTCCTCGCTGACTACTCTCCTGGGTTCGCTAATTTCTGACCTTTACCAAATGTATACGCATCGTAAAGGCTGGTGAGAATTCTCTCCTTTTCTGTCGGTTAGTAGTTTATCTCTGCCTTGTTTAACCTGCGGCTTGCGTATGTTATTACGCCGCCACGAATCTTCTATACCACGACACGACCTCTTGAAAACGGGGTAACTCTCGTATGTTTTTCGGTTGTTCCAGTTCTTTGATGGCTGCTCGCTAACGACATGACCTAGATAATTCAAACTTTTCTTAAAAAACTCAAATTTTTCCGAGTTTATCCTCAAGTTCGCTCTATGCAGTCTTCGAAATACTTCTGTTAAATGTGCAATATGCTCTTCCAATGTTTTGCTTGTAATGATAATATTGTCAAGGTATGCAAACGCGTATGGTTCCAATACTGGTCCTATGACATGATCAAGTGCTCTCTGGAAAGTTGGTGGGGCTGAGTGCAAGCCGAATGGCATTACCCTCCATTGGTATAGTGCACGCCCAGGTACTGTGAATGCGGAGTATTGCTTGCTGCTTGCTTCCATGGGGATTTGCCAATATCCATTTTTCAAGTTGAGGCTACTGATAAATCTCGCGCTTCTTAATTTGTCCAAGATATGTCTTATACGTGGTAAAGGGTATGCGTCTGGTACTGATCTTGCGTTTAGTTGACGGTAGTCTACGCAGGGTCCCCATTTGCCATTCTTCTTCTTTGCCAGAACTACGGGTGCACTTTGCGGGCTATTCGATGGCTCGATGCAACGTTTTTGGATCAGCTCGTCGATTTCCTTGTTGATAATTTCTTGCATTTTCGGATTCTTCGGATAGTACCTTTGCTTAATTGGAGGGTCGTCTCTCATAACTATTTTGTGTGTGGCCTCGTTGGATACTCTTGACATCTTTGCGAACACCTGTAATTCTTGGTTGAGAAATTTACTCACCGAGTCCTCTGTTTTGCTAGTTGCTACCGACGCCATTGGGTTGTGTTCCCTGTAATCTTCGCTATTCGTTTCGACCATAGTTGTACATGTCACTAACTCTTGCTTCCGTTCGTCTACTCTCAACTATATTTCTTGACCACCACATCTCATCTCCAAGTTTAGCTTCGCCAGATAGTCCGTGCCAATTACCACCTCATCGCCCAGTCCCGGTAGGATAAGCATCTCGTTCCGCTGTAATTTATCACCCATTCTTAATTCTGCATCTTCCGCTTCTTTGATTATTATTGCTCTGCCGTCGCCCATTCTTACTCGCGTCTTTACTTCCTTGAATTTGCCAGCTGTTAATATATTCGCCATTGCATCACTTATAAAGCTCCTCGTCACATACGTTGTTACCAATATGCGGCCCTTTGTGTATTTGAACATGTTTAATTTCTTCGAAGTTGCACCTCCGAAGACCCCATCCCTCGGTTCCAATGTGGTCTCTGGTCGTTTACCTGTGGCTTCCTACAACAATCACCCGTGAGCACGCCTTTCTTACCACATGTCCAGCAAAATTCTCTTCTTATGCCTCGGCACCCGTATGAAAAATGACCACCTCTTCCGCACCGTCTGCAGGCCGTTCGTGTGTCTACGTATTCTTGTTGTGGCTCTGGCCTCTGCTATTGTTGGACTTCTACCTGCTCCTCCTCTCTTTGTTCTGGCTGGAGACACTGGTACTGACCTTCTTGACGCCGTGGTATGAATGGCCTTGTGGATGGTCGCATTGGTTCCCTGTCAGGAGTAATATTTTCATAGTCTTGAGCTGCCACCGTGGTGTGATGGTAGCGTGCTCCGCCTATCACACCGTATGCCCTGGGTTCAACTCCCGGGCAAAGCAACATCAAAATTTTAGAAATAAGATTTTTCAATTAGAGGAAAATTTTTCTTAGCGGGGTCGCCCCTCAGCAGTGTCTGGCAAGCGCTCCGATTGTATTTCTGCCATGAAAAGCTCTCAGTGAAAACTCATCTGCCTTGCAGATATCGTTCGGAGTCGGCATAAAACATGTAGGTCCCGTCCGGCCAATTTGTAGGGAAAAATCAAGAGGAGCACGATGAAAATTGGAAGAGAAGCTCGGCCTTAGATCTCTTCGGAGGTTATCGCGCCTTACACTTATTTATTTTTTTGAGCTAAACTTACCAGCTCCTCAAGATTGCTGACCTTGCTCCGCTTTATATATAGTTGGTACTCTCTGCGCGAGTTTCTGTAGATGCGGATTAGTTTCTGCTCCTCGGTGTACTAAGACATAATGTTTATATAGCTCACCTTGTCGTTGTACGCGCGTTCGAATTTCATCTTCTAATTGCTCTAAGTATCGGGAGCTTAGGAAAAACTTCAGGAAGTCCTTCTTGAAGGCGGCCCACACTTGCCAGTGCCGGTTGTTATTCCTATACCATACCAACGCTTTGTCCTTCAACAACTCCGGCAACGCTTTCGGAATTGTGTTGCGGTTGATTTCATACCCATCTGCTAGCTCCTCCACTCTTTCGATGAATCCTAGGGGATTTTTGCCTCCGTCGTACTTTAATCCCCACTTCCTTACTCTATCCATGGTCGCTGCATATGTGCCAGGCTGCTGCATATAATGTATCGGTGGTTGTCCGACCTCCAGTTGATTGGATGCACCATTTGTCTGCCTATCATTTCTTGGTGAATTTAGTTCGCTGCTTGTCCTTGATGCTTGTGGATTTATTAACCGCGCATGCCGAATTGCCAACTCTATGAATAGATCCCGTAAGTTCTCGTTATCCTTCTCCTCTTGGATGAATGCCGCAAGTCGTTTTCTTAGCTCGACAACCGTTCCGCCATCCTCTAACCCAAATTCCGTGCTGTAGGCTACCAGATCTCGAGTGAGTTAGTATACCCACGATGCCTTTACCATTGTTCCGCTTCGTAATCCTTCTTTCCCTCTTCTTTGCTGATGCTCTGAAAGTATATATTAAAATTTATATTTAAACCTGTCCGGGCGCCGAAATGTGACGGACTTTTCCTTTGGTTTTGCCGGGGTTGGTCTCAGTCCGTCCAGAGTTCCTCAAAGTAAAGATCCCTACGGATCCTTCTGAATGAATAACCCTGTTGATTTTATGTAAAGAACGTTATAAATATTTATTTCATAAAAAGTAAAGAATATTGTTGCTTAATAACCCCACCCGGTTACATACGAGTGAGAAGTGCTCAGAATACTGTGATTCACGAAATATTTTTTTTAACCATGTACCAACACAGATGCTTGCTGGGTAGCACGCAAAGATAATATTCGAATGTTTTTGGAGTCAAGTAAACTATGTTGTCGTTCAGTTAATATCTTTTTCGTTCGTGTGAATGTATAGCAGAATATTAGATCCAGCAGCAGTGATCCAGTGTATTGTACATATAAAAACTGATAATAGCAAGCCAAACATACCACAGAAAATATTTGTTGGCATAAGAATGTACGTAAATACATACATATATTTAAAGAAAATTTAGAGAAAATATAGATATGCACCGTCTACCTTCGTCTTCAAGTCTGCGAAGAAAGTATTGCCTGCTGACACCGCCCCTTCTGCATTCGATTGGAAACACTTTTTTCATTTGCAGACGATCAATTCATGGTTGGAATATATGGTGGCACAGCATCCTAATGATCTTTCACTTGTTGACATGGGTAATAGTACGCAAGGTGTTCCCATAAAGGGCATGAATCTGTCGCACAATGCTTCAAATAAAGCAATATTCATCGAGAGCTGTATTCATGCACGCGAATGGATCGCCCCTTCTGCAGCTACGTATGAGTTTAAGCAGCAGCCTGCACAACAACGGAGGCAGTTTTACGAATGATGAGGTTATTACAAGTGAACTTCTTAATATGGCTAGTGAACCAAGCAAAGATTAATTAAACCGCTCTAAAATACAACTTCAATCAATGCTTTTAATGAACCTGGCATCAAGACCAGTTGTAATTGAAGGTGAAGTTTTAGCCACAGGTCATCGGAAACGGCCTGAACATTTCATTTGCGAGATCGGTAAATAAAATTCTAGTGTTTTTAGTTTGTTTTTATAACATGCTATTTTTTTTTAGAAAAAATCAGCCAAGCTGATATTCAGCGAGTAGCCCACCCACTTTTAACTACACCTCCATCAATGCCCGTCAGAGGCAATTTAGGAAAGTTACCAGAAATGAAGGACGTACAAAATGCACTTAATAATGGTGGGCGCTTATCATCACGAATATTTTCCTTGTTTAAGTAAGTTCCTGTGATTTACGAAGCCGGTAATAATTATATGTCTTATGCACAATAAAACAGATGTGTAAGACCGGGAAGTTCTGACAAATATTTGTCTATGTCTAAATAAAAATTAATGAATTAAATTAAGGATTAATTAAGCTAACAATTTATAATGGTACAATATTCCTATAGATTTTTTTACAACCATGTTTTTACTGTGGAATTTTGGCATAACAGGAATATTGACCACACATTTTTATGCTCAGCTAAGCCCGCAAAGTATTTTAATCATATATGTATGTAATACCGTACTACTATATTAAATAAAAAACTCAGAGTTTATCAATTATCGCTTTATTTATTATAATTGCTTTTCCACACCACCCAGTAGATTGTAATTTAGGCGCGTTACTGATTTTTTTGTGTGTTCGGTTCCCCTGTAGGCCTATTTGCACCCGTATAAATAACATACATAATATTTACATTAATACACAAAAAAAAAAACAAAACAAACTACTTGTTTAACAAAAATTGCTCACTTCAAGCAAATAGAACTACTTAATAAAAATAAATCAGGTACATAATTCAAAAATGAATATTTACAATATATACAAAATCACCCACAGCGAAACTCTATAAACTTTTCCCGGAAATATCAGAAAGGTGGGGGCTATTGCTAAAAAAATACCGGAAACCTGCTTAAGAAAAATTTAAGGTTAAGGTTTAGAATTAAAAGTAAAAAATTTAAGCTCTTTTCAAATGTTTAAATCAAAATATAAAAAAATACGGTTCTATTAAATTATTTCTCGCAAAACTTCTGATTAAAGCAGACAGACCCCAGACTGAAAGCTGGAATTAATTGCGTTTTAAAACATCAAATTCTCTACTTTTTAAATTTGGCTCATTAGCCTTTTTATTAAAATAGTTTACTAAAAAGAATGTTCTAATTCTAATAAAAACTATTTTAATTATGTCTGGGTTGCAATTTTCGCAACAAAAATAAGGCTCAACATCCACCATCTTCTCAAATAGTATTTGGGAAAATCCGACTCTATGGCAGGTGGAATCGAAATTCTCTGAAAAAATTTGCTCTATCTTTTTGATAAAGTCAATAAACTCGAACGGAGGCTCAACAAGTTGACAGTTACTAAACTGCTTACTCATCGTGAAGAGGAAGTCTTTTTCACTTATATCACCATCGAATCTGGGTAAAGGCATTAAACAGTTATGCATTCTGAAATATTTGAAACATAAATAACCGCAAAAATATATAAAGGCACTTCGATGAAGAAAACTGCTTTCATCTATATCAACATATACGTCAACGTGAACATTTTGAAAAGAGCTTGGGGTGGGCCTAGGAAGACCTTGAAAAGTCTGCCAGGAGGTGCCGCGGACCAAATCGTCATTACATGCTTGCTCAAGGGTGCTAGTCGAAAGTGACGCCCCCAGATCAGGAAGCAGGCTTGTCTAAAAAGGTATGTAAAACGCTGTGGAGTTATTTTTGGATTAAAAGACCCACCTCTACGGATGTGTCCGAAAAAATTCTCTAGTTTGTCCTGATTTAATTTCCGTGCCATTAAATGGGTAAATCCCTCACGTGACCAAAATCGCCAAAAATATCGCAAGCTACTTATATTGAGGAGCCACCCCTTAATGAATTGAAAGCTATTTGTGATATCATGATATTATCGGTTTCATAGACTCTCATGGTTTTTACAAAAAGTTCAGCTTCGTCAAGGAATCTTAGTTGCTCCGCAGACGCAGTGAAAGGTTCTTTGAAATTTCCAAAAACAAGACTGTTAAAAATATTAAATAATTTATCAAAAAAAGTACAAATTCATTAAAAAATTAAGAAGATTCTGCGGAATTTAAAAGCCCGGAGCTATAAAGGGCGAACATTGCACTTGTAACTGAGTTGCTGAAAGCCTGTGAAGCTAATTTCACACTCATTTTATTTTGATTTTTTGGTCTAATATGTACCTATGTCAACTTATGTGTGCATGAGAAATCGCTATTTTCCCCCTGATTGTACAAATGGATGATGTCCTTCCAATTTACAGGACGTCCTTGAAAACTGACGTGATTTTTTTTGTTCTCTAAACAGTTTCGGGTATTTTTAAGATGATGGGGAGCGTCAAAAAAGTAAACGATCTTTTAACCATTTACTTCGAAGAAAGGCCTATCCTTGGTCACACCAACTAACCTAGAAAACCCTACGAAATTTTCTCCTTGATCGGAAACAATTTGGTACGGACGCAGACCAATACCCTGAAGCTGTCCAATGGCTTCGAATATATATTTTTTCACAATATCTCCTTTGCACGCTTTGTGGACAAAAAAATAAGCTAGGGGGTGAGTTCAAGTCTCCCCACCGATACCTTGGGCCAATATCGTCAAAACACTTGAAGCAACTCTATAGGTGCGATTTTCGTCACCATAATCTACCAGACCTATAATTACATCTCTACTTCTCTCATACTGGACATGGGTTTTCAGAGACATTTCATCAATACATATTGAAACATATCTCTGCGCGTCCGTGAAGCCACGGAAAATTGCCAATTAGCTCTGTTATTTGTGTATCCCGATCAAGGACAGCAACACTTCTACTCCCTTCTAGAGCTTCAACCTTCTCTTCTAAAAATTGCACCTTATTGTGGAGTCGAAAATTTATCTCAACTATTCTATTTATCTCTTCCCGATACTTTCGTTTTCTAGGAGTGCCATCGCTTAAATATTTATTTGTCTGGGTTTTTCGACTATTAGCCCATGTCCTCATCAAAGTAGAATTTTCTAAAGTGGAAGCATATGGATGCTCTACATGGTCAATTGGTTGATGAGCCTCCTCCAAGGATCCCTCAGCTTCAAATTCGTTACTATTTGAAGCCAAGGGGCTTGCTATTAGTACTGTAGAAGAAATTACCGGGGCGAAATCATCACTACCGATTTCAATGAAACTATCACTAAGATCAGGTGGCCTATCAACTATCGCTATGGGTGAACATAAACTTAAATTTATATCTGGAACCGCGTTTTTCTTTAGGAATCGTCCCAGTCGCATGCGTTCGGAGAAATGCCTCTGGCATGCAAAAGTATTCTTAGCTGTTGGGCCAACGACACCCAACAAACGAAGCCATTCAAGCCGCCTGTCGAAAAAAAACTGGAATTAGTAAGATTAATTACATGCGTACTCATAATATAATTCAAGACTTAAGCCGTTTTAAGTTAAGCGATTAGTTAAAAAGTATTGTGTTGCTTATATGAACATGAGCTCATGAAACATGTTAATATATGAATGAAATGAAAAATTGAAGTAGAAAACAAAGTGAAATTTTAAATAAAACAGGAAAACAGTGCGGGAATATTAAGCAAAAAAAGGAATTGTTATAATACCCATTTTTGTCCGTTTGGAATAACATCTGTTCTGAAAAAAAAAACAACAACCGTTATTAAAAAACAAACTTAGATGTTAAAATTATTTAATCTCGGGACAGAGATAAAATTTTTCTATTCCGTCATTGGATTATTGTTGTCAAGGTCAATACGTGTATTTTAACACCACTTCAGATATTTTTGGATGCGTATTAGTAGTTTTATTTTTTTTTTTTAACGGGAAGTCGGGTTTTGGGATCTAGCCCAGAACATCCCGTCAGGTGCAACCATCCCTTATACGTGACACACTGACAAGAGTATGACCGTCCTAAAAAAATTCCTTTACAGGACACAGCAGCATATGATATACATATATATTGTAACGAAGGTATGGTAGGTACAATGGAGATACCATTACCTAAAATCCCACAAATTTTGCATAAACCAAATCCATATCCGCGCAAAACACTTTTGTATTTTGTATTTTATTAAGTTTTTCCTAGCACAACAATTTGGCAAAATTATTTTATAGTGCTAGTCAGAACAGTAACAGAACAAGAGCGAAAAATTCAATAATATTACAATAACATATAAACAATACATAATTTGTAAACTAAGACATTATAAATTTATAGAGCTTAGCCTAGCTTTTACCCGCAGTGCTTTTTTGTGGGTACCACGAAACCATCAAAATTACAAATACCACATGAAAATTTGAACCGATTTTTTGCTTATATCTTTTAAAAATTTACATTTTCGCTTTCGGGTTCTAAAAACAGAGGTCAAGACGCGTTTTTTGATACCACCTTTGATAATTTGGTAATTCTTTACGACAGCATGACACTGCTAATACGCGTCCAAATATCGAGAGAGATATCAAACGACGCGCCTTGACATCAGTATTAATAATCCGAAACCGGAAGATAAAAAATTTAACTCGTTCAAAAGATATTAACGAAAAACCGAAAAAAGACCCGCGCGTCCCTCCGAAACCGGGGGTGAAATCCATAGTATTTTTGCGCAGAACACCTTTCTACGTTGGCGTCCTTCGGCCGCGCTTATAAAATATAACCCTGGGCTACGCCATGCCAAGTCCGGGTGTGTGGTATAACCGTGGCTACCGCCACGGTGATGTCCTTCTGCGTTCACAATTTTTTTTGTGGGTACAAATTACAACCACATGAAAATCGCCAACTTCAACTGCAAATATCTCCGGACAGAGATAAAATTTTTATTTTCCGGTTTTGGATTATTGTTGTCGAGATTAATACGCGTCTTTTGACACCCCTTTCGATATTTTTGGACGCGTATTAGCAGTGTCTTGCTGCCGTATAGAATTACCATTTTTGATAAAAAATAAGGTGGTGCACCGACTTGTAAAACGTTACCAAAGTTTTTTGTACTCACTTGGGCATTTCATCCTCCGCCGGAAAAGGGTACCGGGGGACTCCTAATCCGCATCCCAAAATACAGCAGTGATCCAGCATTTCTGGAAATAATCTAATGGATTAGTTAAATGTATGCACATATATATAACTTGTAAATTATACTGATATGTTACTTACCAAGTTGGTTTCTTCACTCTTCTTGTACAGCAATATCTGAAATAGAGAATTATATAAACTTTATTGCGTAGAAGGCAGTATAATTGTTATAAATCAAAACAATTGGTTAAAAACTTACGATATCCACAGAAATTGTGTTTTAAAATAACTGTTTTGCACATATACATACATATATTTGCGTACAGGAATGATTGCAAAAAGTATCATTTTCAGCAAAAATTCAAAAGAAGCCCTTATTCCTCAATTTTAAAATTACAAAGAAATATCCTTATTTATTTTCAAAGGAGCACTTAATTACATCTCTCTTTAAAATCCATATGTTTTGGACAATTTTAATTAACAAATTGTGATACTTTATTACCGGGGACGATTGCCAAAACACTACCAAAACCGTCGGGGGAGGTATTAATAGACGCGTTTTTGCCTCGCTTCCAATAATTCGAATACTTTTCCGCCTTTGGACTATTGATAACAGGACAAAACGCGTCTTTTAATTTTTCTTTCCACATTTTTGGACGGGTTATTGCAGTCGACTTCGGTTTCAAACGGTTTTTCGCGGAGAACTTTTGAACGGGTAGAAAAACTTAACTCCCGTGTTTGTATTCTTAATACTGGAATAACTACGCGTCCTCAGATACCCCAATTGAAGACTTTTTTATAATTTTCTGAAGGCCCCATATGGGTGCACCTAAAATTTCCTACTAAATTCGTTCAAAAAAATTTACCATCACAGCAACCCATATCTGATATTCCGATCCCTTTTTTGCTTCCCTGTGTCGCTTTCGACGAAGCAACCCCGGTAATTTTGACACTTCGTTCAGTGTCAAAACTCATGTTCCACGCAGGTTCCACTGGGTTCCACGCTAGTTTGACACTTAACATTATAAAAATTATTATTTAAAAAAAATATTTCAAAAATTTTAAATTTTCCAAAGGAATTTCGTTTTATGTTAATATTTTTACATTTTAATATAGTTTATATTTTTTTTCGATTAATTTTACGAAATATTTTCCTTTTAAAAATTAATTTCTATGCCATTTTGAAAGATGGCGTTAGACTCGCTTCCCAAGGCAGTCCGTTCTATGTACCGGAGCGGCTCGGGATTTTTCCCGACCTATGACTGTAATTTCAGTGTAACTTTGTTGCGTCCCTCCCACAAATTGTCATCCTCCCAGCAGCTCTTTGCAGCGGGACTGCTCCATATTCTCTTGCTCCGGCAGGTAACGAATCCAATCCGGGTCCGTCTCCCGGCCCCGGTCCTGAGAAATGGTATTGCTGCATCTCCCGCAAAAGAATCTTTTTAGGACGGTCCTACTCTGTTCAGTGTGTCTCGTGTAAGGGATGGTTGCATCGGACAGGTTGTTTTGGGCTTGATCCCAAAACCCGACGTCCACGTAACTTTTATAAATCTTTTGTGGCTCCTTGCTGTTCACGTCCAAGGGCGTCCCGTAGTCTACGCCTTAGCGCCCCCCCCCCCCCCCCACTACCTTCCAGCAGCCCATATGCTCAGCAAGCCACAACTAGTACCCGCTGCTGCTCGCGCCCCATGGCGCCAACAACTCAAACAGCTGCTACCACTCATAACTACTATCTTCTTAGTAGAGTCGGTAGCAATGCTGAACATCAGCCCCTGCCCCGTCTTCTCCCCCCTCTTTTCCGGCAGCAATCGTGTAGGTCAGGGAAACAGACTCTTAGTCCCTAACCCCGTTTGCACCGTTTGCCAACACAGAATATATATGTTTGCGACATCCGCCCAAGGCAGGAGCTGCATTGCCACTTTCCTAAGATGTTTTGGTCTCCGCGACGGCAACCCCCCGACGGGTTTCATTGCGCCATGTTGCCAGGTCGCAAACCCCAATCTACCGGGTACCCCAATGCTTGCCCAAGGACGCCCAGTCCCAGGGCCACAACAGCATTTGCGTCCTGGCCTTCCTGAACCCAGGCGTAGTCACCCATCACTTACTCCCAGAGTGGCGACGTCTCCCCCTATGCATTTCAGAATTCTGCAGTTAACCTCTAATGGACTAACTGGGAAGATCACGGAGATAGTCGATTTCATGAAGCGGCACAACATCCGCATTGCTGCGATTCAAGAGACTAAACTCACAGCAAGATCTGCACTGCAAACCTGTTCTGGGTATAATGTCCACAGAAAAGATCGCATGAGCGGAAATGGATGCGGCCTCGCGTTTATCATACACAACTCTGTGCAATATTATATATTTGATCCTGGCATCGACCGCAGGGACAATGTGTTAGAACGTCAAGGCCTATCTGTCCGGTCAGGCGATGCAAACCTAGAAATCATCAACATATACATCCCTCCTGCCACCTGCTGCCCCAGTTGACACCGCCCTAATATTAGCGCCTTACTCACTGGCAACAATCGCATTATCTTAGGCGACTTAAATGCCCATCACGATCTATGGCATTCAAACTTGCGGGCGGACAATAGGGGTGAGATGTTGGCGGATCAAATAGAAGAGACGACGTTCTGCACAATAAACGGAGACGCCCCACACGTATGGTAGGAAGCTGTCACAGTTCGCCGGATATCTCAATCGTGAGCGCAGAACTCGTAAACTGCGTGAACTGGCAGCCGATGGTAACATTGACATCCGACCACCTGCCTATACTTATTTCGTTCGAGCGTACCGCCGACTTCATCGTTACAGAAAAACGCACTTTCATAAACTTTACAAAAGGAAAGTGGGAGGAATACAAATTTTTTACAGACCTCTTTGCTGCCCTCCCTATCCCAACTGATGTCCGCCAAGGGGAGCGTGCTTTCCGCAAGGTCATTAAATCCGCCTCAGTACGTTTCATTCCCGCCGGGAGAATTCCTGAAATTCGGCCCACTTCCCGGCGGAGGCAGCAAATTTAGCGAGAGAACGTGACCTTATAAGACAGCTCGACCCAGGCGACCCCCAAATAAGGGATATAAACCAACGCATCAGATTGCTCGTGGATGAACACAAGCGGGCGAAATGGGAGGAGCACCTAAGAGGTTGTAACCTCTCTGCCGGTGTGGGTAAACTTTGGTCCACCGTAAAGTCCCTATCGAATCCGTGTAAGCACAATGACAAAGTTTCCATCGCCTTCGGCGATAAAGTGCTGTCGGATTCGAAAAAATACGCGAGCGGTTTCTGCCGTCAATATGTAATGTATTCTACTGTCGACAAAGATAGACGGAGGGACAACAGACACGCACATAAACATAAATTCAGCGCGTCACCAATTACCATCACCGCCACAGAGGTTGAAGATGCCATTGGTCACGCTAAACCATCCAAAGCAGTGGGCACAGACGGCATAGCCATGCCGATGCCTAAAAGCCTAGGGAAAGAGGGTTTCAAATACTTAGCACATGTCTTCAACCTGTCTCTTTCCAACTTTGTCATACCCGAAAAATGGAAAATGGCCAAGGTGATACCGCTACTAAAGCCTGGGAAACCAGCTAACATAGCAGAGTCATAGCGTCCGATATCTCTCCTATCGCCAGTAGCAAAGACGCTTGAACCCATTTTGCTCCCCTACTTCCTAGCAAATTTGCAGCTAGCCTGTCATCAGCATGGCTTCAGAAAACTCCATAGCACCACCACCGCGCTAAATGCCATCAGCACCCAGATAAATTGCGATTTAAATCAAAACCCCCACCATAGAACAGTACTCGTAGCGCTAGACCTATCAAAAGCTTTTGATACGGTCAACCATGGCTCGTTACTGCAAGACTTGGAAGGGTATACCCCTCCCCCATGTTTTAAAATGTGGACCGCAAATTATCTGGGTGGTCGGCAGGCATCGGTGCAATTTAGAAACGAAACATCAAAACCAAGAAGAACTAACAAGGGGTGCCACAGGGTGGTGTCCTATCCCCATTTTTGTTTAATATCTACATATCTAAGCTACCTTCACCACCAGAAGGAGTCACTATCGTTTCATACGCCGATGACTGCACAATAATGGCCACAGGCCCAGGCCCACAGATCGATGAGCTCTGCAACAGAATAAACGGCTACCTCCCTGATCTCTCCAGTTTTTTCGCCTCGCGAAACCTGGCATCACCGACTAAATCTTCCGCGACCTTATTTGCAACATGAAGGTCCCAAATCTCGACCATTTTGAACATCCACGTCGATGGAAATACGCTACCGACTGTCCTACAACCCAAAATCTTGGGTGTGGCGTTTGATCAGGATCTACATTTTGGTGAGCACGCAGCCGCAGTTGTTCCGAAAATCCAGTGCCGTAATAAAATCCTCAAATCCCTTGCTGGCAGTACCTGGGGAAAAGATAAAGAAACGCTCATTACTACATACAAAGCAATTGGCCAGCCCTTTACGTTCTACGTGCACCCATATGGTCGCCAAGCCTAAAAATTACCCACTGGAAGAAGCTACAGGCCTGCCAAAATACTGCTCTCAGAATCGCCACGGACTGCCTTCTTATGTTCCCAGAACACCATCTACATAATGAGGCGAGAATACTCCCCATCAGGGAGAGAAATGAGATGCTAACCAAACAGTTCCTGTTGAATACCCAGAAACCTGGGCATCCAAACAGATATTTGATTAATGAGCCAGCACCGCCTAGGGGCTTAGGGAGTCATCTCCGTAAGCATTTTGAGGAAATACGGCACCTGAGAACCCAGCCGTATGAAGCAAAAAAACACAAGCAGGTCCTTGGTGAAATCCGCAAACAGGCGTCGGACCTTTATGTCGGGAATTGCCCGGAGAATCCAGTACTCAAAGAAAAGTACCCAAAACTTGTGTAAGAGGAACGCATACTCCCCAGGGAAACGCGTGTCACCCTTTCTCAACTTCGTTCTGG
Organism: Eurosta solidaginis; assembly: GCF_040869045.1. Lineage (NCBI taxonomy): Eukaryota > Metazoa > Arthropoda > Insecta > Diptera > Tephritidae > Eurosta > Eurosta solidaginis. The sequence goes on along the minus strand of NC_090323.1, from coordinate 100,434,544 downwards.
ATACTGTAACAGGTTAAACTCTTACCTATCCAGAATCAACCCCGACATATAAAATGTATGCCCCGATTGCAATGTGTCTCCACAAGATACCAACCATCTCTTTAATTGTAATGTGGAATCAGCGCCTCTAACACCCCTTTCATTATGGTCCACCCCTGTCGAAACAGCAAGTTTCCTTGGACTCCCGTTAGAGGATATTGATGACAATTTGTGATCGGTCGCGGCTGTTAGGTGGGGCGAAGCACTGCTACAACAAAAACAACAACATGGCGTTAGACTCCTTTTTAGTTAATTTATTTTTCATAAAAAATATCCTGAGCAGAAATCGAGGATTTCTGCTTCTGGTTGAGCAGCTGAGCTGCCAAATTTTTTCTAACACTTAAATTACTTAAATACTTATAGCTTGCTGCCAGTCATATCCTTGTTGGTTTGCTAGTATGCTTTTAGTCAGTGTTCTATCCCACTTCATTTGCTGTCAGTCAAATTTATTGTTGATCCTGTTGCTGTTATTTCGTTTCATATTTTGCTGCTTATATAGTATGCTGTGTTTTGTAGAATCTTCAATTTATTATTGTTGTTAAAATGTCGTGGCTTCATGATGGAAGGCTGGCTTAGACCGCAAGTATTCGCTTGATTTAATTTTTGATGTGAAAATCTATTTTTGCAGGTTTCAAGAAAATTATTCTTTTTGCCTCGTTGGCAAGATTATTGAATTTTACTTTTTAAATAATTAAAGTTTACTTTTTAACTTAGGCAGGATCTCTGTTCAGTAAGATCGTTTTAGCAATTTTGCTTATTTAGCAAATTTTCTGGCACCTAGTGATCGGACTAGCAGGATCTCCATGTAAATAATTAAATCAATTAAGTATGATGTTGGGATCATCAGTAGTAATTGAATCCGATTGATATTATATTATGAAAATGCGTCTGCTTTTATACAAAATATTCTTACTCTACTTATACCTATTTACACTAATACTTACAAATTAAAATGTACATATTTGCTGTATGCGGAGTCAGCATATTGGAATGACTTATTTAGGTACATAGGTACATATGTATGTATATGGACAAAGTGTAACAGGCAGCGTGACTAATAGCGTTTTCTTTTCTGAAATCAATGCTTGCCTAAATAAATGGTAAAACCTTAATACAGTTGCAACTTTTATCGTGCATTTAGAATGCATTTACTTAATTTTTGTATTTATTTATTGAAATAAAAATCAAATGATTATTTACAAATGTATGTTTTTGTACCAGTACTTCGGTCTGCTTCATCGGAAGCCGTGCGGATATTAGTCTGTAAAAATAAAATTTTACAGATCGAAGTTGCGATACAGTAACTCACGTCTCTCTTGGTAGGTTGCTTTCTTTTGGCTATAGGTAGTTTATTAGATACTATTTACTGACGATTTCATTACCTCACCCAATAGATGGCGTTCAGGAGTTATGAGAAGACATCCAGTCGCAGTTTTAAGTGAGGTATTATGGCAGGCTGACCATATTGGCGACGTGTAGCACAGTACCGACTGGCCAATTGCCTTACATGTAGTCAGTAAGGCTTCTTTGTTTTTCTCTACAGAGGCCACACCAAAGATTTCGGTAACCACCCTACGTCACCCCTTGTTTAAACCTTCTGGGCGTAAATTTAGGTGCCTAAATTGAACAGAGGCACGCCTGCCACTGAGATAATTTGCGGTCCAGCTTTTTAGACTTGCTGGGAAACCATGCACTATTGCCCGACTGGCTAGTGTCCTCTTTAAGACAAAGACCGACATCACTGCCTCACAGGAAGCGCGATGGAAGTGGCATGACCGAGAGAGAGGGACAATAGGGTCTTGCCATGTCTACCACAGTGGCCCCTCACTAGGGTATGCAGCTTGTCGTTGGTGTGAGAGCTTATCCGAACTTCATAGCACCCGACTATGAGGCGGAGCTGTTTAGGTCTGACATCTACGCCGTTTCGCCTCATATGAGGGCGGCGAGATGTCGGTGACCAAAAACTGTCAACTCCCTAATCCAGGGTGTTATACGGACCGTGCCTATTGGGTGATTTGCAGTCAGGGGATAAATTCTGCGTATTCCAACGGAGCCTTCCAGATACCGGGCCACCTCGGGAAGTATTGATGGACTTACCACAGTAAGGGGCGCAGCTGTGGCGGACGGTTCTTGCCCCGTATACAATACTGGACCGCTGAGCCCGCCTTGTCTGGCAGGTAGTGGTACGACCAAGATGAAGGACTCATTACCTAATTGTAATAAGGACGATGATAAGAGGACTGAGTCGCATGCCAAGGACGACAAATACGCATTAAGCGGTTTGAGGTGGTGGATAAAGCGCAAATCCCCACGGTACAAAAAGTTAAAGTATGGATATCATGCGTGATGAAGTCGGATGACGTTGCAAAATTCATAAGTGGAAAGAGCCTTCCAACGATTAGCTCTTTGATGGTTCGGGCGTTTCGGGATATTTATACCTGCGCATCTAATGTCGGGTTGAAAGTCAACGCGGAGAAGACGAATATGGTCTTGGTTACAAAGAGGCACAAGGTCCCAAATTGGAGCAGGCCCAATTTAGGAGGGGTGACAGGAGAAACCTTGCACAAACTATCTAGGAATCATCCTAGACCGTAAGCTGTAATTGAAGCTCAACGTGGAGGAGAGGGTGAAGGAGGCATCAACGGCACTTTATGCATGTAAAAGAATGCTGGGTGTACGTGGGGCTTATCGCCCTCTCTTTCTTATTGGGTTTTTACAGCGATTGTAATCACTATTCTCTACTATGGAGTTCTTGTTTGGTGGAAAGCCACACAAAAAATAACCTACCTCAAAAAATTAGATGGGGTATACAGACTATCAGTGCTTAACATTACGGGAGCCCTGAAAATAACCCCGACTGCTGTACTGTATGCCAATCTGCACATTCCACATATAGACCTGGTAGCAAGGAACTAAACTTTAACAACTGCAACCAGGCTCCGTGCCTCGGGGCAGCTTCCTTTCGGCACCCGTATTTGATAGCAGAGGAAGGGGGAGACCTCCACTGAGTTGGGAAAAAAACTTGGTCTCCCTTGATGCTCCCAATTGGCGTCAGTAATCGCGAAATATGGATGACTGTTGCGAAACGGCCAACTCCGCCTACCTGGCTAAACGCCAATGAATGATGACGAAGTAATCATTAAACTATTATGTCGATATCGTTTCAACGGACCTGCCGCACTAGGCCAGGACTGATCACGAAAACAAATCTAAATATTTAGTACAACGAATTTCGTAACACTCCGTAACATCTTTTATTTCTTTGAAATATTTATTAAAATATTTATGTTTATGGTTTCACATGTTGGAAAAATTGTTTTTAATTTCATTCCGCTTTAGCTGCCACAACTTAGTTAGCAACGGATCTCTTCTGTCACCCCGTTGCCGGAAGCGGCGATCTCTGGTTCTACAATATGGTCGATATCAATGTCACAACTATCATTTCTTGCTATGTAAATGTTGTGAAGTGTGCAGCAAGCTATAATGAACTTCGCCATGGTTTCGACATTGTGAAAATCTAGGCGCATTAGCTGGCGAAACCGAGATTTTAGGACACCAAACGTGTTTTCTATTTTTACGCGCGTTTGGCAAAATTTTAGATTGTACTTCTTCTCTGTTTTGCACATATTTCCATAATCTCGAAATGGTGTCAGTAAATATCCACGAAGAGGATAGGCAGAATCACCAAGCAAGTGGTATTTTGGTGCGCATGCATTGGGCAATTCACTTCCAATGAACGATAATTTTAAAACCCGTGAGTCATGAATTTTGCTTGGAATACCTGTGTACACGTCCAAAAAACGTAGGTTTGCATCGCAAATTCCTTGTAGGGTTATCGAAACAGAGTCGTGTCTCTTTGTATAAGTGGAACGGATTTTACCCTTAGGCTTTCTGGCGGTAATGTACGTACCATCTATACAACCCAAAACGTTTGGAAACCCAGCAATCTGTAAAAGGTAAAATTTTAGATAATGTATTGATTAGGTAAATTTTCTTCCATGTATATACACGATCACAGCTTCAGCGCGTTTTTCCGAATTTATGCGATTTTGGTTTGTAATTAAAAACTTCCTTTAAATAGATTTTGCTGAGTATTTTTCTTCACTGTGTGAAAGTGCGCTGAAGTCTGACTATAGACGAATGACCTTTTCAAACTCTCTTGCTGCCGCTTCTTTTTGTTCTTCTTCCTTAGGAAATTTTATTGTTTCCGGCGCCACGTCTTCCAAAAGAAAACTCAACACTTTACTAAAGGTTGAGTGAAGATTTGCCACTTCTCTAAAGGTTGTCTTATTAGCGCTGAACCTAAAGGATACAGATTCATTAAGTCCCTGTATTATAACATGTGTGGTAATACACTATGATCTGGGTTGATTGGTAATACTCGTCAATAAATATCCGGAGAGGTGTCAAAAGACGAGTTTTGAACTCAGTAATATTTACGAGCAAAACACTTGTGTTGGTGCGTGTACAACAAAATCATCAAAAATACGTCAATCAAAATTATTTGCAAGAGTTTTTGCTTATATCCTTTTACACAAATTGACACCGATGTCAAAACATACATTTTCACACCTCTACCGATATTTTTGGACTTCTATTAATAGTCGAGTATTACAGTATCCTAGAGCATTACAGTGTCATACCATAAAAAGGAAAGCATATGGGCTTCTGCTGTTGATTGCGGTCTGCCTCCATGGTAGCACCTGTCCGTATAAAATCTGCTGGAAGAATAGGTTTCCACCAGATATTCTTCCAGCAGATTTTATACGGACAGGTGCTACCATGGAGGCAGACCGCAATCAACAGCAGAAGCCCATATGCTTTCCTTTTTATGGTATGACACTGTAATGCTCTAGGATACTGTAATACTCGACTATTAATAGAAGTCCAAAAATATCGGTAGAGGTGTGAAAATGTATGTTTTGACATCGGTGTCAATTTGTGTAAAAGGATATGAGCAAAAACTCTTGCAAATAATTTTGATTGACGTATTTTTGATGATTTTGTTGTACACGCACCAACACAAGTGTTTTGCTAGTAAATATTACTGAGTTCAAAACTCGTCTTTTGACACCTCTCCGGATATTTATTGACGAGTATTACCAATCAACCCAGATCATAGTGTATTACCACACATGTTATAATACAGGGACTTAATGAATCTGTATCCTTTAGGTTCAGCGCTAATAAGACAACCTTTAGAGAAGTGGCAAATCTTCACTCAACCTTTAGTAAAGTGTTGAGTTTTCTTTTGGAAGACGTGGCGCCGGAAACAATAAAATTTCCTAAGGAAGAAGAACAAAAAGAAGCGGCAGCAAGAGAGTTTGAAAAGGTCATTCGTCTATAGTCAGACTTCAGCGCACTTTCACACAGTGAAGAAAAATACTCAGCAAAATCTATTTAAAGGAAGTTTTTAATTACAAACCAAAATCGCATAAATTCGGAAAAACGCGCTGAAGCTGTGATCGTGTATATACATGGAAGAAAATTTACCTAATCAATACATTATCTAAAATTTTACCTTTTACAGATTGCTGGGTTTCCAAACGTTTTGGGTTGTATAGATGGTACGTACATTACCGCCAGAAAGCCTAAGGGTAAAATCCGTTCCACTTATACAAAGAGACACGACTCTGTTTCGATAACCCTACAAGGAATTTGCGATGCAAACCTACGTTTTTTGGACGTGTACACAGGTATTCCAAGTAAAATTCATGACTCACGGGTTTTAAAATTATCGTTCATTGGAAGTGAATTGCCCAATGCATGCGCACCAAAATACCACTTGCTTGGTGATTCTGCCTATCCTCTTCGTGAATATTTACTGACACCATTTCGAGATTATGGAAATATGTGCAAAACAGAGAAGAAGTACAATCTAAAATTTTGCCAAACGCGCGTAAAAATAGAAAACACGTTTGGTGTCCTAAAATCTCGGTTTCGCCAGCTAATGCGCCTAGATTTTCACAATGTCGAAACCATGGCGAAGTTCATTATAGCTTGCTGCACACTTCACAACATTTACATAGCAAGAAATAATAGTTGTGACATTGATATCGACCATATTGTAGAACCAGAGATCGCCGCTTCCGGCAACGGGGTGACAGAAGAGATCCGTTGCTAACTAAGTTGTGGCAGCTAAAGCGGAATGAAATTAAAAACAATTTTTCCAACATGTGAAACCATAAACATAAATATTTTAATAAATATTTCAAAGAAATAAAAGATGTTACGGAGTGTTACGAAATTCGTTGTACTAAATATTTAGATTTTTTTTCGTGATCAGTCCTGGCCTAGTGCGGCAGGTCCGTTGAAACGATATCGACATAATAGTTTAATGATTACTTCGTCATCATTCATTGGCGTTTAGCCAGGTAGGCGGAGTTGGCCGTTTCGCAACAGTCATCCATATTTCTCGATTACTGACGCCAATTGGGAGCATCAAGGGAGACCAAGTTTTTTTCCCAACTCAGTGGAGGTCTCCCCCTTGCTCTGCTATCAAATACGGGTGCCGAAAGGAAGCTGCCCGGAGGCACGGAGCCTGGTTGCAGTTGTTAAAGTTTAGTTCCTTGCTACCAGGTCTATATGTGGAATGTGCAGATTGGCATACAGTACAGCAGTCGGGGTTATTTTCAGGGCTCCCGTAATGTTAAGCACTGATAGTCTGTATACCCCATCTAATTTTTTGAGGTAGGTTGTTTTTTGTGTGGCTTTCCACCAAACAAGAACTCCATAGTAGAGAATAGTGATTACAATCGCTGTAAAAACCCAATAAGAAAGAGAGGGCGATAAGCCCCACGTACACCCAGCATTCTTTTACATGCATAAAGTGCCGTTGATGCCTCCTTCACCCTCTCCTCCACGTTGAGCTTCAATTACAGCTTACGGTCTAGGATGATTCCTAGATAGTTTGTGCAAGGTTTCTCCTGTCACCCCTCCTAATTGGGCCTGCTCCAATTTGGGACCTTGTGCCTCTTTGTAACCAAGACCATATTCGTCTTCTCCGCGTTGACTTTCAACCCGACATTAGATGCGCAGGTATAAATATCCCGAAACGCCCGAACCATCAAAGAGCTAATCGTTGGAAGGCTCTTTCCACTTATGACAATTGCAACGTCATCTGCGTAAGCCGTAAGTTTTACGGGCCCCTCATCGAATCGCCTGAGCAGCTGGTTGATGACCAGCGTCCACAACAGAGGTGATAGCACCCTTCCCTGCGGCGTGCCCCTGTCCACTGATTTCTTGGCCTCGTAAAGTTCCCATTATTGTGATGTAATCTTCCTGCAATTCAACAATCAGGCGATCCATCTGGTTAAGGCTGAATGTAATTTAAGCGAATTAAGACCATCCATAATCCGACTTCATCACGCATGATATCCATACTTTAACTTTTTGTACCGTGGGGATTTGCGCTTTATCCACCACCTCAAACCGCTTAATGCGTATTTGTCGTCCTTGGCATGCGACTCAGTCCTCTTATCATCGTCCTTATTACAATTAGGTAATGAGTCCTTCATCTTGGTCGTACCACTACCTGCCAGACAAGGCGGGCTCAGCGGTCCAATATTATATACGGGGCAAGAACCGTCCGCCACAGCAGCGCCCCTTACTGTGGTAAGTCCATCAATACTTCCCGAGGTGGCCCGGTATCTGGAAGGCTCCGTTGGAATACGCAGAATTTATCCCCTGGCTGCAAATCACCCAATAGGCACGGTCCGTATAACACCCTGGATTAGGGAGTTGACAGTTTTTGGTCACCGACATCTCGCCGCCCTCCTATGAGGCGAAACGGCGTAGATGTCAGACCTAAACAGCTCCGCCTCATAGTCGGGTGCTATGAAGTTCGGATAAGCTCTCACACCAACGACAAGCTGCATACCCTAGTGAGGGGCCACTGTGGTAGACATGGCAAGACCCTATTGTCCCTCTCTCTCGGTCATGCCACTTCCATCGCGCTTCCTGTGAGGCAGTGATGTCGGTCTTTGTCTTAAAGAGGACACTAGCCAGTCGGGCAATAGTGCATGGTTTCCCAGCAAGTCTAAAAAGCTGGACCGCAAATTATCTCAGTGGCAGGCGTGCCTCTGTTCAATTTAGGCACCTAAATTTACGCCCAGAAGGTTTAAACAAGGGGTGACGTAGGGTGGTTACCGAAATCTTTGGTGTGGCCTCTGTAGAGAAAAACAAAGAAGCCTTACTGACTACATGTAAGGCAATTGGCCAGTCGGTACTGTGCTACACGTCGCCAATATGGTCAGCCTGCCATAATACCTCACTCAAAACTGCGACTGGATGTCTTCTCATAACTCCTGAACGCCATCTATTGGGTGAGGTAATGAAATCGTCAGTAAATAGTATCTAATAAACTACCTATAGCCAAAAGAAAGCAACCTACCAAGAGAGACGTGAGTTACTGTATCGCAACTTCGATCTGTAAAATTTTATTTTTACAGACTAATATCCGCACGGCTTCCGATGAAGCAGACCGAAGTACTGGTACAACAACATACATTTGTAAATAATCATTTGATTTTTATTTCAATAAATAAATACAAAAATTAAGTAAATGCATTCTAAATGCACGATAAAAGTTGCAACTCTATTAAGGTTTTACCATTTATTTAGGCAAGCATTGATTTCAGAAAAGAAAACGCTATTAGTCACGCTGCCTGTTACACTTGGTCCATATACATACATATGTACCTATGTACCTAAATAAGTCATTCCAATATGCTGACTCCGCATACAGCAAATATGTACATTTTAATTTGTAAGTATTAGTGTAAATAGGTATAAGTAGAGTAAGAATATTTTGTATAAAAGCAGACGCATTTTCATAATATAATATCAATCGGATTCAATTACTACTGATGATCCCAACATCATACTTAATTGATTTAATTATTTACATGGAGATCCTGCTAGTCCGATCACTAGGTACCAGAAAATTTGCTAAATAAGCAAAATTGCTAAAACGATCTTACTGAACAGAGATCCTGCCTAAGTTAAAAAGTAAACTTTAATTATTTAAAAAGTAAAATTCAATAATCTTGCCAACGAGGCAAAAAGAATAATTTTCTTGAAACCTGCAAAAATAGATTTTCACATCAAAAATTAAATCAAGCGAATACTTGCGGACTAAGCCAGCCTTCCATCATGAAGCCACGACATTTTAACAACAATAATAAATTGAAGATTCTACAAAACACAGCATACTATATAAGCAGCAAAATATGAAACGAAATAACAGCAACAGGATCAACAATAAATTTGACTGACAGCAAATGAAGTGGGATAGAACACTGACTAAAAGCATACTAGCAAACCAACAAGGATATGACTGGCAGCAAGCTATAAGTATTTAAGTAATTTAAGTGTTAGAAAAAATTTGGCAGCTCAGCTGCTCAACCAGAAGCAGAAATCCTCGATTTCTGCTCAGGATATTTTTTATGAAAAATAAATTAACTAAAAAGGAGTCTAACGCCATGTTGTTGTTTTTGTTGTAGCAGTGCTTCGCCCCACCTAACAGCCGCGACCGATCACAAATTGTCATCAATATCCTCTAACGGGAGTCCAAGGAAACTTGCTGTTTCGACAGGGGTGGACCATAATGAAAGGGGTGTTAGAGGCGCTGATTCCACATTACAATTAAAGAGATGGTTGGTATCTTGTGGAGACACATTGCAATCGGGGCATACATTTTATATGTCGGGGTTGATTCTGGATAGGTAAGAGTTTAACCTGTTACAGTATCCAGAACGAAGTTGAGAAAGGGTGACACGCGTTTCCCTGGGGAGTATGCGTTCCTCTTACACAAGTTTTGGGTACTTTTCTTTGAGTACTGGATTCTCCGGGCAATTCCCGACATAAAGGTCCGACGCCTGTTTGCGGATTTCACCAAGGACCTGCTTGTGTTTTTTTGCTTCATACGTCTGGGTTCTCAGGTGCCGTATTTCCTCAAAATGCTTACGGAGATGACTCCCTAAGCCCCTAGGCGGTGCTGGCTCATTAATCAAATATCTGTTTGGATGCCCAGGTTTCTGGGTATTCAACAGGAACTGTTTGGTTAGCATCTCATTTCTCTCCCTGATGGGGAGTATTCTCGCCTCATTATGTAGATGGTGTTCTGGGAACATAAGAAGGCAGTCCGTGGCGATTCTGAGAGCAGTATTTTGGCAGGCCTGTAGCTTCTTCCAGTGGGTAATTTTTAGGCTTGGCGACCATATGGGTGACACGTAGAACGTAAAGGGCTGGCCAATTGCTTTGTAGGTAGTAATGAGCGTTTCTTTATCTTTTCCCCAGGTACTGCCAGCAAGGGATTTGAGGATTTTATTACGGCACTGGATTTTCGGAACAACTGCGGCTGCGTGCTCACCAAAATGTAGATCCTGATCAAACGCCACACCCAAGATTTTGGGTTGTAGGACAGTCGGTAGCGTATTTCCATCGACGTGGATGTTCAAAATGGTCGAGATTTGGGATCTTCATGTTGCAAATAAGGTCGCGGAAGATTTAGTCGGTGATGCCAGGTTTCGCGAGGCGAAAAAACTGGAGAGATCAGGGAGGTAGCCGTTTATTCTGTTGCAGAGCTCATCGATCTGTGGGCCTGGGCCTGTGGCCATTATTGTGCAGTCATCGGCGTATGAAACGATAGTGACTCCTTCTGGTGGTGAAGGTAGCTTAGATATGTAGATATTAAACAAAAGTGGGGATAGGACACCACCCTGTGGCACCCCTTGTTAGTTCTTCTTGCGAGTATTACAGTATCCTAGAGCATTACAGTGTCATACCATAAAAAGGAAAGCATATGGGCTTCTGCTGTTGATTGCGGTCTGCCTCCATGGTAGCACCTGTCCGTATAAAATCTGCTGGAAGAATAGGTTTCCACCAGATATTCTTCACTTCCACGTGAAATGCGGAAGTTGTTTTTGAGATACAAAAATATAATTAATGGATATGAATACATACATATGCTTTCTTGACCAAATTGATACACTTACCTCCAAATCAGTGTAGGAATGCACACCTCTTTCTATGAAGCCTTTAACTTTTGGATGAGCGCATCTATCAACGAGTACGGCTTCCATTTCTTCATCAGATGATGAAGAAGAGTCCATAAATTCGTTTAAAAATTCATTAGCAATTATTGCTTCCATATTTAATTTGCCGCTTTTTAAAAAAACATATCAAAATAAATTGTCACGATCAGCTGTTTTAGCAGAGTTGCACTGCCACACCGCCATTTTATGCAGGGTAAAAGTGTAACGCTTTTGCGTTGCGAGCAGGCAACAACTTTCACAAAAGAACGAAATACCCGGTAAAGGCGTTGTCTGCTTTTTAGAATAGAACAACAACCCTTGCGCGGCATGCAAAAAGCCTAACACTTTTGACAGAAAAGGGAACGCTATAAGTCTGCATTCAGTGCAGAAGTGCATACTTAGCTATTGGATATTTGGGTTATTAATATTTTTTTACGTGTGTGGTCTGCATGTGTGTAAATATGTAATGAACAATTGAATGCAGTGAAAGTGGAACTAATTTTATATAATTTATTTAATTCATTCAGTCTAAAAGTACATGCCTCCTTACAGACTAGTTAAAATAGAAAACAATGCAAGCTTAAACTTATATAAGCTGTTATTAAAGTTAAGAACATGAATCGATTTGCTAGACGTATAGTCCTAGTTATAGGTTCATTCATAGCATAATTTGTTTTATGAGTTATTTCGATAAATAATCTGTTATGCCGAAGAACGCAGTGGAATATATGGAATGAACAAATTAGATAAATCGGAGCAATTTAAACTCAATTATAGGCAGGCATCAGTGAGATACAAGTTCTTCTGTCGGGCAAAGCCTGAAGCCCAAGCAATTTGCGCTTGCTGGTATACGATGAGAGGCCGTCTGGCCAGTGAAGCATCCGTAAAGCAATTTTCGTAAAAATTTTTTGAGCTCTCTCTATTTTATAAGAGTTAGATTCATAGAAAGGATTCCATATTATTGAACAATATTCAAGGCGACTTCTGACCAAGGAGATATAAAGTGCCTTCAACGTCATAGGGTCCTTAAAGTCACTGGTGTTTCGTCTAATAAACCCAACCATTGCAAAGGACTTTGCAACAATGAAGTCAATATGACTGGAAAAAGAGAATTTTGAGTCAAAAATGACACCCAAATATATAACAACAAATGCTTTCGATAAGTCAGTGTATATGACGTCGAGTTGCTCAGAGTTCTCTAAAGCACGGACAATTTGATTAGTGTTTAAAGCTAAATTTGTGGAAGTAGACCTATCCATGCTGACACTCCACTATAGCTTTGCCTATATAATCGAACAATTTACGTTGAAGTACATGGTAGAATATTATTGCCAGAGTACTCTGTTTAACAATCGCTCTGTAGTTGCAAATGTCATTGGGGTTAACAGACTTAACCCTTTCACCCCTGAGCTTTTTTTCGAAATCAGGCGGGGTTTTCATCATTACGACAGCAAATACTGTAATATGGATAAAATATAAGATGTTTGGCATACCTGAATCCTTACCGTTATCCTGGGATATATAATCCCAATAACATTTATAGGTTGAACACATAAGTCCCAATAACACTAAAAGGGCCAAAAAATTGTACACATTCGAGGGTATAAACAAATATTGGGATATTATTATCCCAAACAAATGCATTATTGGGATTATATGCCCCAATGCAGTTATAAATATAAAAAACTTACTTTTTTCATTATAATTTCTTTCCAATTTCGAAGGAATAATATTTATTCACACCTAAATTTTGCAGCAAGCGGTATATTACGAATAAAAACGGTACCAGATAGATGTTTGACACCGAAATACAACGCGTTACTGATGAAATTTCGCGACATGTCTGTGCAAAATATTGCGTAACGGGAAATTGATGCCAATAATAACGGAATGCGGTTACTGATCATAAAAAAAGGCTTCAAGGTTTTATTGGGCGCATTTCAATGCGTAATTGGATAAAAATTTAAAGTTATAGAGATGTTTGAAGTATGCTGGGACGATTTTAAGCATATATTGCTTAAATAGAGACTTATTAAGGCAATCGAATTGCTTTTTATGTGTTATATAGTTAAGTCGATCAATTTCATTACAGCTTTTCCTATGTTTTTTAAAAGCTTTATGTTTTCTATTTTTAAGATTAGTTAGTTTTATATTAAACCAGGGTAGCTTATTCAATAAGACCTTGCTTTCGTTAGAGGTGCAAAACTCGAAAGGGATAGTAAAAGCCTCCGCCTAAAAATTTCATAAGAGCCCTCCGGGTTTCCGGAGAAGTTAAGAAAAGTCCAATCACTAGCTAAGAAGAACCCGTTTATCGCCACACGATCGGCCTTTAAATAATTATATTCCAATGTAGATTCGGCTGGTTTTTCATAAAAATCTAAATTTATTGCCTATGGTGAAAACTATTTTACAAAATTGGAAATGGACACTCAAGGCATGATTTGTTTAAATCAGCAGATCCAAAAACTAGATCTAGGAACCTACCATTCTTATTTGGTTGAGTGTTATATTGTTTCAGACCCTATGAAAATAAGGTGGTAACAACTAGCATATCGATGTCGGATTTAATATTTTAAGGCAAAGTATTACAATCATTAAACCAAGATATGTTACTTATATTTAAATCGCCTAAATATATAATTTCATCAGACGGATTAGCATTATTGACAACTCGACTTAAATTATCTATATGCTCCTGATACATAGCAATGTCACTACTTGGTGGAATGTAAGACAAAAGAAAAATTATTTTTTTTATTACTAGTAAACGTAACGCATATAAAGATTTGTTCCACGTCACTATTATTATAATCAATATTGATTTTTCTACTACATAGATCAAATCTAACCGCAATTAAGACACCACCACCCTTTTCAAGCCCGATTGCGTTAGAGCAACGATCATTACGATAAACATAATAATAATTATCGAAAAACTCATTAGATGAAAAATTTTCAGTCAACCGGAGAAGTGGTTAAAGCTATTATATCATATTCTTGTGAAATGATATTACTATATAGTTGCGATGATTTCGTATGCATTCCACTTACATTTTTATAATAAAACGTATATTTAGATTTTAACTCAATAGGTCGAAGGATACCTAAGTTAGATTCTATGGTTACGATTTCCGAAGAACTGGTTTTTGGCGGAACCGAAAAGGGTAAACAGCCACACCAGCAGGCCAGAGCTCAGGTTTGAGCATACCAGGGTCGGGAACACCAAGTTTAAAGGTGATTCGTTTTAATGATTCCACGGCAGTACCATTCCTAATAAGCCTGTGGCATGAAAGCAACCCTTTCTGTATCACGGAGTGTTTGGAAACATAGTCAATTATATTATTTTCCGTGACTGATGGAAAAAAGAACCAATATACAGCCACTTAGTTTTGGCGGCAATACAAAGTTCAGAGTTAGCATTTGAGCCAACAATCCGAATATGTTTATCTTTAGTTTTATTTTTTGCAACAGCTACCTTCTGATGTGCTGGTTGCACATCATTGTCGTTGGTAGTCTTCTCGGTACAAGAATCAGCAGTTTTGGTATTTTCTACATCACTATGACTGTTATTAACGTTTACAATAACAACACTTTCGTCAGCCGGTTCGTCAATTTTCAAAGGCGACGTGAAATTGTTTTTGCCAGTGAGGACAGCAGTATGTACAAGTGGGCGATCTTCTCATTTGCATCGATAGTCTTATTTTTGTTACAAACAGAAGCATACCTTAACCTTAACCGGTACTCTTATAACAGCTGATTCGACCAACCTTATGAGAATAAATGCAATCGATTATTGGTACCGCTAAGGTCGTAACCGTATCGTAGCCATCTAATTGGTTTTTGGTTTACCGTCGTAACGATAAACAGCTGATTATGTTAGGGATACGACTACAGCGATACGACATACGGCACCAATGACTCCCGCTTAAGAAGGCACACGTTTAGCCGATTTAGCAGACGAAAGCTCAGCATCAGTGACTGAACGTTTGGCTGTTGTTTCGGTGTACGAAACAGAAGAAAATAACCTTGTATTGGTTGTGTAGTTTCCGTACAATTGCTTGAATTTTGCATATTAGGCAAGTCAGCGAACTTACCGCGAGAGCGTGCCTTCATTGCATTGCTGCTGTTATCACTCAGTTTTGCCATAGAAATATGATTGTTAATGGCACTAACAAATATTTTTTGGATTTCTGCCAATGATAAACATATTTTGTTGAACTCTGAGAGGCACATAGATATTGTGCTATTCACGCATCCCATTTAAATATTAGATTCGCGTTTGATTTTAAAGGATGTGCTGCAGAATTATTTAATTTAGCACATTTTAATTTACTTTATGAGCACAGATACCACATGAGATAAAATCTTCTTTCACGAATTCCATATGACAGCTTATACACTTAAGCATTGTAAAATAATTAGATGAACGGAGCGATCAAAAACACGTCAGCACGCACCGATACTTTGTGGTTTATTCTAAAGGCACGTTACAGCCTATCAGACTAGATGTTAAATTCCCTAACAGCAGTACCACTGGATAGCATTTCATCCACTGCATCCTTAATCTCAGCAACTTCCGCTTGGAATACACTGCAGTGATCAGCCAACATAAACTTGCGGCTTACATTTAGTTCTTGACAATAGACCCCCCACCAACCTTTCCGTCCAACTTCGACCCATCCGTGAACAAGTTAACCGGTCCCCTGCCCCAGATTATTCCTTTTCCCAACTCTTCTCTCGGGGGAATGACTGGGGTGAATGTTGTATAGGGAGCAGTTATCGGCATACAATAGTCCGTCCTATCCGGGATAAAGTCAAAACTGGTAAGAAGGCTAGAGTACCCTAGGTCAGAAAACCAATATCTCGAAGCCTGACTAACGACCGGGCCGCGGCCGCCTTTCCCGCAATATCTACTGGATATATGTTCAGCATGTCATTCAGTGCCAAGGTAGTTGTTATTCTGAGAGTGCCCCTGATACCGATCAGCGCCCCCGTTGCACTGCCACTAACATTTTGGTGGTGCTCGCCGTGCCCAGTGTTTTCCACCAGACCAGCACCCCATAGAGCAGAATCGGTTTGACCACCATCTCATAAAGCCAGTGTACTACTCCTGGCGAGAGTCCACATCTCTTTCCGATAGCCCCCCTGCAGCAGTACAAGGCAACCGCGGCTTTCCTGGCCCTATCCTCCACATTGGGCCTCTAGGACAGTTTCTTGTCCAAAACAATCCCCAAATATTTGACCCTATCTGAAATTACCAACAGTACCCCTCCAATTCGGGTTGGCCGCCAATCCACATGATTCAGCCCACCTAGCCACAGTATCCAGGTAGCCCTACAGAATATCGCTCAGAATGCCCAGAAATTTGCCCCTGACTAGGATAGCGAGGTCATATGCATAGGCAACCACCCGACAACCATTGGCTTCCAGCTCCACAGAAGCTCGTTGACTAGCACATCCCAGCGCAGAGGAGATAAGACACCCCCCTGTGGCGTGTCCCTGCACACCTTCCTCTCAATTATGGCCCCTCCCCACTCCGATGCGACAGTCCTGCTGGAAAGAAGTTTGTTAACAAATTCAACCAACCATAGCCCTGCTAAACGAACCAGAGATCTTTCCGTAGCCCCCGGTAAGACATTGCTAAAAGCCCTTCGATGTCTAAGAAGGCGCCGAGAGCAAACCCTTTTTGTTCTAGGGACCCCTCTATTTGCTGTACTATCGAATGGAGAGCCCTTTCCGTTGATCTGCCTTTACAATAGGCATGCTGCGAAGCCGATAGTAACATCCGAGGAACCTTTCAACCGCTCAAACGTCTTAAGAAGAAACGACGAGACTCTGATTTGGCCTGAGATCCTTAGACGATACATGAGAACTTCTGCCGGCCTTCGGGATAAAGATAACCCTGACATTGTGCCAAGATTTCGGGATATAGCTAAGCCTGAGACAGTTGGTATAGATGATGGCCAGCCAGCGGCAGGAAATCCCCAAAGGCTTTTGAAGTTGCGCAGGAATGATGCCATCCGGGCCCGGAAACTTATAGGGCTTGAACGAACTTATAGCCAAGGTTATTTCACTTTCCCGTAATGGAATGGCAGGTTTTCCTGCATGGCCAATTGCCGCCGACCACGCAGGCGAAGCTCCCTGCGAAGCTGGAACATCGGGAAAATGATTGTCCAATAGAAGTCTTAAGGATTCCTCGCTACTCATTGACCAGTCTCCACCATTATCTCTCAGATACCCCAAAGGGGCAGGATTCTTAGAGAGTATTTTTCTAAGCCTCACGGATTAACTGCAGCTTTCTGCGTTTTCGCAGAAGCTTCACCATGAATCTCGCTTGGTTATCGCTATGTCATATTTATAGATCCCCAGACTCACCTCCGAGGGCAATTTACTCCTCCTGGCTCTGTTGAAGAGCCGCCTACTGGACGCTCTTAGGTCGTCAAGAGAATCAGACCACCAGGGCGGCTTGCTCTTCCCCCTGTAAGTTTTCAACGGATTGGTTGAAAGGCGCTATTGCGAGGTGAAGTTTTCCACCAGAACGTTAATCTCAGATTCGGACAGGTCCGAACTAACGGAAGGCGCCACAGGCAATAGCTCTCCCAGCTTCCTACAATACAATTACCAGTTAGTACTTTTAGGGTTCCTAAAAGATATTTTACCGGGACGTTCTTCGTTCACCGAGAACTGAATATAACGGTGATCAAAGAAGGAGTGCTCGTTAAAAAACCTCCATCTAGATATCCGATCTTTCAGTTCCCTACAAACCAGGGTGAGGCCCAGGGCCTCCTCGCTTACCGCAGTAAAAAAAGTAAAGTCATTCCCCCCATTACATATACAAAGTCCCTCATCTACAACAAAAGTAAATAAGGTCTCACCTCTAATGTTGGTATCCGAGCTACCCCAGATGCTATGATGGGCATTAGCATCGGCACCTATGAACACGCCAACACTTCTCCGCTTTGCTTCAGTGGATATTTCGCCCAGTATCGCAGGTGGTGGTTCCGCTACGTCCCCATAGGGCATGAACGCTTAGACCACCTACATTTCATTACTGCCTCGCTCAAGGCAGACCGTGGCTACGTCAGCATTGCTGAAATTAGAGAGAATAAAAGCATTCATCTCTTTTTAACAAACACACAGGATCTAGGCCTACCTGCTTCCCCATGCACCAAGGTATTCCATTTTCCAGTCCTTAATCCAGAAATCTTTCTGCCATTACTACTCAGCCACGGCTCGTAGATAAGGACTATATCCACCCCGCCTTTTTCAAGGCAGAGCAACAAATTTGCGGAAGCCGCCTTATAGTGCTGAAGATTGATTTGACGGATTTCCATCAACACCACTCTTCTTCAGCACCCCATTCTTGGCGAATTCGACCTCGAAGGCTAGGAGATCCACCTCCCCACCAAACAGACGATTTACACGGATGACGGATTCCGCCATCGATGATTCGCCCTCGGAGGCT
Organism: Eurosta solidaginis; assembly: GCF_040869045.1. NCBI lineage: Eukaryota > Metazoa > Arthropoda > Insecta > Diptera > Tephritidae > Eurosta > Eurosta solidaginis. The sequence continues at coordinate 100,416,004 of NC_090323.1, read as the reverse complement.
AGGAGCTCTTCCGATCCCGCCATCGTCGAAACGTCAACCGTGTTCTCGCTGTTCGAATTAGCGGAGTCAGCAACCCCAACCATGGGTACTAGCTCCCCTGCGGGCGTACCCCCTCCCGAAAAGTCTCTGGGGGAGCGGGGTCATCTCCCATGAAATCGGCGTAGTAGATCTTGAGGACCACACGCTCGAGACCATAGGAGATAACCCCCTCATGTCAGAGAGAGGGCCGGTGGACTATGCGTTTAGCAGAATCGGCACTTGCCGACGTGACCCAACGGCCTCCTCTGCTCTGAGGACCCTCCAGTTATGTGTCGGAAGGTTCCGGTTACAGTATCGCATCAGCTCCACTATTTTCTCCGGCTGAGAGGGTCCAGCAGGCAACCACCCCCGAGCCCTCGGTCGAAGAGGGAGATTTCTCCTTTCCACGGCCTCGAGCCTGGCTCCCTTCCAGACCTCCCCAACCAAAGAAATTATTCTTTTAAATATGCACGCCGACCGCAGCACAAGTAATCAATCTAAAACTATGATACCACCCCGAGCATTCAAAGCACGGCCGCGGACCTGGGCTCTCCATAACGGCGGTCATATAGGCCGCTGATATGGCGCTGGTGACCCACAGCCACTCCTCTCGGGAGATGGCACCATCCTCCCTACTCTTATCCAGGACACCGAGGGTGATGGAGCCCGCTCGTTTAACGATTTCGTTAAACGCAAGTGCATCCCCACCTCCTCGGGCCCTTTTGGTCGCTTCCTGCCGGCCGATAATCGGTTGCAATTTTAACACAAACCCGGCCAATTTCATCAGCTGATTGCAATTTTTCGGTTTATCGGTGGCTGTGTAAGCGTACGCTTAGTATATCTACCGATTTGCACGGTATTGGTAAAAGATGGAAATAAGGAAGTTTGAATTTTATCTTAATTGTGCAGATTTGTATTCAATGTCAATTTTCTTTGCTATCAAAAAACCTACAACTACCTATAGAGCCTATGTTAATTGACTGTAATTACAAACTGTTGTGTTTAGAAGAATACATTTCGTAGAAAATAGAGAAAAACAGTATATTGCTATTGCAATTTGCAAACCCACAAACCAGTATAGATACAGTATTTGCCCATATATCGCTAAGAAGAATATATGAAGGAACTTGTACTAAGAGTTTTTATAATGAATTGCCTTTTCTTCAATTGTTTAATCACCGATTGAGGACATTCAAATGTAGGTTAGTACTTTCCATGCAAGTAGCTTTTATATTGCACATTGGCAACACTTATTAAGAACGATCCCAATTTTCGGAACAGGGATATTGAATTATTTGTCATTTGCTTTTTTTATTATTAAATATTTAGGACAATTTCAATAAAAATACTTTTCAAGTTAACTTTTTTGTGCTAGATTACCATCTAAATAACAAAAAAACTGGTCATCACGGTCAATAATTAAATTTTTGTGTTGATATTTTGAAGTTGCTTTAATTAAATGTAATCATGTGATATTTGGGCATGTACGCAATTTTTCATAATTCATTGGTGCTAGAAAATTGTGTGCACACTCAGCAAAGGCTGCATTCATTTGAATGCTTATTCTGTGTTGAAAAATTGATGTGTTCCATTCAATTACTTTATTATTTCTTCGAATGAGTTCAGAAATGCAGCCTTTTCTTCCACTACTGAATGAAGAATGGGCTAACTTGTATCTTCTAATTTATAGATGTATGTTGTAATTGTTAATTCTTATGTTGCTCTACTACAATTGTTGTTACTGTTGCCCTTCATACATATTTGTTGTTGTTATTATTGTGTTTCCTAACAAAATTGTTGCTGCTGTCGTTTTTATCAAAGTTGTTCTTTTTATTATTACTCTTGATACCATAATTATTGTTGCCGTTTTCCCAATCCTGATTTTATTACAATTCTTTTGATATAAATTTTGTTGTAGTTGCTTTTGTTTTTAATATTCATTTCTTCTATGATTTCTGCTTTGATATTGCTTTTGTTTTGTATTTTTTGTTTAAATATTTGTTTGGTAATTCTTATTTTCTTGATGTCGTTCAACAATATGCTAGAACACTTTGATATCATAGGATAATTAACCATACATTTATAATAATAAGATAGTTCGTATAATAGTTTTTTAACATACGCGCAACTGATAAAAATTATATATTTTAACGAACTTACTGTAATTCTGCTTATTCAAATCTTCTGCTAACGTTCGAATCGCTAAACTGTTGAATAAATAACTCTAATATTGGATAATGCAAAAATGGCCTTTATTAAAGTACTTCACAATAACACTTATACTTCGCAACTAATAGCTTGCTTAAACCAAACTGATTGTCGTGCTTCTACTGTTGCTGCCTTTTATACTCTGTGATTTCTGTTCGCATACTTCTAGGCGCTTCCAGAATTTACTTAGTTACTGCTATAAAATTGTAACCACAGATGCACGTGTATAGCTTCTCATATGCGCGTGTATATGTGAGTGACACTTCCACAGATAATTGCCTACTTTTGGGAGCAACTCAGATAAGATATATGCATGTATTTGTGCGTCTCTTTTTCGCTGCTCGTATGGACATATTGGTAGACATAATGATTGATTTGTTGATGTGCATACGAGTCACTACTTAGTATCGGCTTAGAGATGATAGTACCCCTTAGTGTTGCTAGTATTCGTCACACTGCCCTCCAGCTAAGTCTGATCGTCCCGATCAGAAAAATTTCCTGATATAAACGCCGCTAGCATCTCCCAATGTACCACTCTTCTACTTCGTGGTTTCCCAATGGTTTGTATGCGTTAGATGGTATCTCTGATCTTCTTCACAACTTTGTACGGACCTTCCCAACTGCACAGAAATTTGCATGGAACACCTTTCTGCCGGTGAGGGTTGTATAACAGTACCAAATCTCCCTCCAAGAAACCTTCCGAATTATTGTTCACATCGTATCTGCGTTTCATCTTACTAATCATTATCCTGGATCGTTCCCTCGCACTCTGTTGTTGAGCCAATGAAGAACTACTTCGCAGAGCTTGATCTTGACGGATTGACTTTGCATCATCAGTATCATCTTGACTTTTCACAACAGTAGTGCGCACTGGCTTGAAACCACCCTTGCCTTCTTTCTGGAATATCCTTTCAGTCATTTTAGTGCGTCCATTAGGGATTGTCAATGCCAGTGTTTTTTTCGCAGGTACATTTGGTTTTGATTTGTTTGGCCCATTCGTTCCATCAACCCTTGCCCGATCTGCTGCCATTGACTTTTTCGTTTTTTTCGAATCTCTTTCACCAGCGCTCGATTACTGCTGAACCCTTTTTCCAAACTGAAGTTAAGTGGCATATCGTGGTTCCCATAGCGCATAATCCTTCTCTGCATATCGATATGGATGTCATGGTCAACTAAGAAGTCCATTCCCAATATGACTTCATCAACAATCTCCGCCACAATGAATTTGTGTAGAACCATGACCTTCCCAATTAAGACTTCACATATCACTTCTCCCTGGACTTGGTTCTACTCGCCTGTGACCATACGCATCCGTGCTCCAGGTAACGGTTTTACTCTCCTGTTGACCAAGTCAGATCGGATTAAGGAATGAGATGCGCACGTATCTACAATCAGTACACGCTCTTTTCCATCCACATTCCCCCTGACGGTAAGACTGATTGATTTCCTTTCAATTTGCAACACAGATATCACAGGATATTCAATAGCTGGAGCTGGCGCTCGATCTCTACATTTTACTCGCTCTTGTGCATCTCCTCCATCTTTGCGTTTGCGGCCACCCAAGTTGAAACTACCAGGACCGGTGCTGCAATGACGTGCAATGTGACTTGGGTTACCGCACTTGAAACACTTTATAACTCCGACATTTTTCTATTGTTACGCCTTCAGTGCTTCCCAAATTGTGTCTACCCAGTCTAACCTTTCGACTTCCACGCTATGAGCTTTGTACGCTGCCTTACTTAAAAGTGAGGATGTTTCCTGAGTCAGTGCATGCGATACCGTTTCAGCAAATGTTAGTTTTGGATTCGCATATGTAGCTCGTTTCATTTCCACATCTCGTATGCCATTTATGAAGCCCTGGATTTTTTCCCTCTCGTTGTATTCCACTGGTGCGTCCGCATTTGCTAGATGGGCCAGTCTTTCGACATCCGACGCAAACTCCTGCAAAGTCTCATTCGCTTTTTGGTAGCGATTTTGCAACTCCATTCTATTCAATCCTATGCTCGCTTCCGTAACGTCTCTCGACAGCGGCCATCAATGCTTCATAACTGTTCCTTTCGTATTCTGGAATAGTCTGTAAGATTTCAGCTGCAGGCCCTTTCCATGCCACGAACAGTGCAGCAAATTTATGTTCCGCATTCCAGTTGTTCACTGCAGCGGTCTTCTCAAACTGTAGCTTAAACATGTGGAAAGGAACAGATCCGTCAAAAGATGGAGTCTTTACCTTCTGATTGCTTGCTGAAACAGCTGGGCGATTTAGTTGCAACTCCTGTATACGACCTCTCAAAACATCCACCTCGGCCTGAATTTTTTCCTCAAACTGCGTTATTTTCTTGTCCATACGCGCTTCGAGTTTTGATGATATCCGCGCCTCTTGCGCTTCGAGTTGTACATTTATGCGTGACTCTTGTTCTTTCAGTTGTGCTGCCAGCTTTGATGTAATCTGTGTCCACATTTCTGAAATACGCGTTTCTTGTGCTTCAATCTGTGATGTTATGCGTGTCTCCTGCGATTCCAGTTGAGATGCCGTATATGTTTTCTGTTCTTCCAGTTGAGTTTCCATCTGGGATGTCATCAGATAAGATATATGCATGTGTTTGTGCGTCTCTTCTTCGCTGCTCGTATGGACATATGGGTAGACATAATGATTGATTTGTTGATGTGCATACGAGTCACTGCTTAGTATCGGCTTAGAGATGATAGTACCCTTAGTGTTGCTAGTATTTGTCACAATATGCTACTTTTAAAAACTATAGAACTGAATTGAAACTAATGGTCACATTAATTTTTGGTCTTTTCGACTGTTCTTTTGCCTGATTTTAGGCGCACTAATTAATTATATTCGTTTGTGGTAGCACATTTTAGGCGTGCAAGAATTGTTTAAAATATCACATTCTTTCTGTTTTAAGGGTTTTAGTTCTATCCTCGTTTGGTAGCGGGATCGCCAAATGTAAGGAATTAATATTAATATTTTATATTATTAAATTTAAAAAAATCAAAAAATTTTTTTTTATGCAATAATTCAAAAATAAATTAAATCTATATTCAGTAGAACCGCGAAAAAGTTAACTCGCGAGGAAGTTAATCGCTTGGCTAAGTTGGCCGAGCTTGAGCGTCCATGTCCCATTCTAAAAATTTAACTATTGGTTAACTTTTCTGAGCTCATCAATTTTTTAAAATCAAACCGTTTGTTTGGTAATAAAAGTAAGTGCGGGAATCCCCTATTTCTGTGTTATTGTCAAAGGTGGGAGGTGTTGACGTCAGCATTGACGACATTGAAAATTGGAACGACGTTAAATTTTCGTAAAGTTACGAATATTGCAAATTGTTCGATAATGATAACGAAGAATCAGCTACCGACCAAGATATGCAACAACAGAAAGTGAGTTTTTCGGAAGCGGTTTGATGCATCAATACCTTGATAAAGTGGTATGAGAACAATAATGACGCATATCAGATATCAGATATCTATGGCAATTTGAAAAAACAACCTAATTCGAGTTAGGGTAATGGCGATACATAGACCTTTATCTGAAAAGCTAGCCACAATTAAACATTGTAGCTTCTTATTTTTTGTAGCAGCCATTTGGCGCTAGGGTTATGAGTAAGTAATACAGGGAGATCTGTAACAGATTTCTGTTATGAAGTCAGAATATCACTTTTATCCTTAGTCTAGTTTAATAAAAAAGACATTTGGCTTTATTTCAAACTGCAAAAACAAAATTAAAGTGCACCTTTAGTTAATACATTTTCAAATTTCTAGGATAAGTCTATGTCTTTCATCAATAAAAAGTTGTGAACCTAATTTTGGTTGATTGCAATGAAATCAAATGTATAGCGCAGTTAAGTTTTAGTAACGAGCGGTTAAAAAATTTGCCTTGTGGCGAACTGAGTAAACCATAAATGAAACTAAGCAATTGTATTAATGCTACTTTTATAGATGCTTACTTTTCCCCTAACAGTTTAAACTTCATACCAGAGCCTAGATTCAGTAAGTGTGAGTTTTGAAATCAGACTAAAAATCAAGCGTCTTAAAAGTTTCAACTGTATAATAACTGAATACCGATCGAAATATCTAATAACTAAAACAAGTCTTTTTTCTGATAAGTCCGTTATTTCATCAAAATTTAATGACAATATGTTTGCCCGAACATTCAACACTTCCCTTTTTAATGTCTAGCTTAAATTATCTCCCAAGTGAAATGTTATTGTTCTGCTACATTTTATTGATATTTCGTGGTAAAAATTCCATTGAAGTAAATTGAAAATTAAATGCGGAAAATTGTATTAGCAGTATTTTGAATTTTTGTTTCAGTTTAAGTGAAAAAGAAATAAACGTACCAAAACCATGCCGAAAAAACCAAAATTGATAAAAAGGGACCAGCGGACCATATGGGGTTGGTTTGTTCCAAATGGAATAAGTGGCAACCGTGTTCTCAAATGCAAGCTCCCACATCAAATACATCAAATTTACATATAATTACTTCGACATTACGAAATACATTGTCGCGTTGTGAGGCAAAATATTGTTGCATAAAACCTTTTTGACCACCACAATACCACCGATTAAGTATAAAATTTCACAAAAATAATAATTTTTTTCGAAAATCCCACCGAATAATTGCAGTCGAATTTACATACAATGAGAATGGCAAATATGAATGTGTATGAAATGTAATGTCAAAACGTATATGCACATGGTTGTATTTCAATGCACGAAAATGCTTTAAAAACCCATGAAATTGTTAAATTAAAGTTGAAAAAAAATGATAAAAACTTTAATATAAATAAAAATCTTCTTTCAAAAACAACAAATACGCCCTATATATTCAATATGTACATAAGTTGGTAAGGTTTATCTCACTTTAAAATTTAAGCTAAATAATCTTAGGTTTTTTTTTGAAATTGTCATCGATCAGCTGTTAGTTGCGCTACTTGGTAAAATTTACAATGCTGAATACAACACTGCTGTTTTGTCAATGACACCCCAACTATGAAATAAGCAAGCGTCAAATGAAAAAATCAAAAATTTTTGATTTTCATCAACGTGTAGCCGACAACAAATACGTGTGTCACGGAGCCACCCGACTGCATTAACACACAAAATTCAGTCACTCTCGTAAATCGCAGGAGGCCTTAAAGTTATAAGATAAGCGGTGGAAATGTGAACGAGATGGCTGCAAAATACAATATGATTTGGATGAAATATATAAGAATAAACATAAACTTAATATAAGCAAAACAAAATTGATGGTCATATCGAGAAGAAATTTCGATGCAAATGACCTTAATAACATAAATATATACCATCAAACTTTAGAAAGAGTATCAAGTATTAAATATCTGGGTTTTAAAATCGATGGAAAGTTAAGTTTTAATGATCATGTCGATTACACCGTCACCAAATTGCAACAAAGGTATATTTTATGCAACGCACTTGCAAATTTCTAAAGAGGAAGTGCAAAATAATGGTATACAGAGCAATAATTGAACCTCTTTTAAATTATTGCCCAACCAAATTTTTTATAATGAATGATAGCCAAATTTATAAATTGCAAATGCAACAAAATTGAGCAATGGGATTTATTCTTCGTAAGCACTATGACACGCCCATCAGTGACATTTTCTCGGCTCTTAACTTGTTAAGTGATAAACAACATCACTTATATTACACAATGATATTTGTTAAAAACATTGTAGATGGTACCCTACCAAAATACTTAAGGGTCAATATAAAGTATGGCAATGATAAACACAACACAGACACTCGTAGAAGAAATGTTTTTAATTTACCTGCGTTCAGATGTGAGTCAGATAAATGTAATCTTTATTACAAAGTACTAAAATGTTTTAAAGAATTACCTAATAAAATTAACCAATACAATAGCATAACGAAATTTAAAAGAAATTTGTTTGAATATTGCAAAACTATTTTTACTCCTTAGAGTATAGCAAAGAGTTTTTCTCATATTTATAAATAATTTTTTTCTCTCTGCAGTTATAAATATTTTTCCCCTCTTTATTTATGTTTTACTTTTGTTTCCGTTTACTTTTAAAACTTATTATGAATGAATGAAAGCATATGCTTTATCCCTTGAGTTCCTATATGCTTAAGTTAGATACTTGTAATTAGTTTTAAGCCTACTCTGTAGAAATTTGTTTTGATCTAGACTCAATAGAGTCGTAATTAATAAATAAATACAATGTGAATAAATTAATATGTTTTGAAAGGATGGTTTAGAAAAAGAAAGTATTGTTTACTCGCTGATGGTTAGCGTTCCATAGCAATTGTCTTTATTGACGAAATTCATTTATATTTATACAAAAGTTCTTAACCTACACATACATACTTACATTAATATTTACATACTAGAGGTGCATGACTGAATAATGAGAAATGGTTTGTCAGCAAATTATTATATTGATCTACATATTGTCAATATTTTCCGCGCTTCAGCAGTTTGGTATGACGCATCATGGCAAATGCGAATGAACTCATGGTGTTTATCTCGGTCAATTATGAACGTTTGTTTGTAATTATAATTATCTTAGTAACGTTAAGCGTGTTTGAAGTGAGGTGAATTCCACGCAATACTACAGTATGTTCTGTGGACTTGAAATCAGCCAATATACATAAATTAAATCTAAGTTTATGCTCCGTAATGTTTAAAACTAAGTCATTTAAATAAATCAAAGTGTTATATCCAAAAAACTATTTTTATTACTATATTTTTTCAAATTTTAAAACCCCTTTGGAAAAGTTAATATTTCGGAAAAGTGAAATACCTTTGGGACATTTTGGTTAACTTTTTCGCGATTCTACTGTTTTCTAATTTTAACAAAGTTGAAACAAATAAAGTATAATTATAAACTCTACAAACCGTAGGCAAAAAGCGCTCTCACATTTTTTCGCATCCGACAGCACTTTATAGCCAAAGGGGATAGAGATTTCGTCATTGTGGTTTGTTGGGTTCGATAGAGACTTTACGGTGGACCAAAGCTTACATACACCAGCGGAGAGGTTATAATTATTTAAGTGCTCCTCTCATTTCGCCCCCTTGTGTTCATCCACAAGTAATCTGATGCGTTGCTTGATATCCCTTATTTGGGGGTCGCCGGGGTTGTTCTTGTTTTTTGGGTACTAGGTGAAGACGTGATGCAACTTAAGAATTTGAAGGTCTAAAAATACCTGTTTTAACTAAAAACTCAAATTCCGTTTTAGCAACTTTGTACTGTATCGGATCTAAACGTCTTGGTTTATGAAATGTACCAAGCCGATGTATGTATAATATGGTTCCATAATCAATGAAAGATATCCTTTTAATAGTTTTAAATATTTATTATCAACTAGAAAATGAAATAAAACAAACACAAGAAATCATATTAACAGAGAGACTTGTTAATGGATCAACTTAACGTTTTCATTTAATGTTGACTAAGAGACCATATTTGCAAAGAAAATCAGCACCAGTGATAGGTTTAGCTATGTCAGCTATTAAAAATGGAATGTCTTAATCCTAACTTTATATTCAACACTTTTTTGCCACATGTGGAAATTGTTGAAACGTTAGCTGCTGCAAGAACTAAATCTGAAGAACGTTTAGGTTAGGTTGAACTGGCCGGTCCATGAGGACCTCACATAGACTGAATGAGTCCCTTTTGTCACCAGAAGTTTGTTTTAACGACCAAACTGAAAAACCCTATCAAAAACCAGGACCTATGTTATAAAATAACTCTTTTTTTATTTATTTATTTATTTGTTTATTTATTTATTTACTTATTAGTCTACCAATTTAACAATTTATCAGACTAAACATAGTTACGGATTACAGATAAATTATAGAAGCATACAAATTGAACAAAATTATATTATAAAATAAATATATATATTGTTACGAATATTAGCAAACCTAAGGAGTGCTGCCATCTCCAGGCCGATGCTAAGCAGTGACGTGAATTCACATCAATAATTCAATCATTATGTATCTACATAAACGAATCAATAATTGCGTCTACACATATGTATACATTCCGACGAGCAACATTTACATACAAGGCAGCGAGAGATGAGATGTCACACACAGATTAATTTACTTATACGCTTATGTGTGTGCGGGAGACTGTAAACTACAAACTCACATATGTACATCTGAGAAGCGCTAAAAATTAGACAATTGTAAACAAGTAGAAACTATATGAGAACTATACACACACGAAACAACTAGTAAGTTCTGGAAATCGAAGAGCCTAGAAGTATGCAGCGTAAACTATAAAAGCGGGGCAAGCGAGTAAGAAGAATTCAGTTTGAGTTGAGCAATCAATCAGTTATTGATTAAGCACGCGATCTGGCGGCCAATAGTAGAGTTCAATTTGAGTTATCAATCAGTTTGGTTATTAAGCCAGCGAGTAGCAAAGTATAAGTGTCATTGTGAAGTACTTTAATAAAGGCCATTTTTAAATTATTCAATATTGGAGTTATTTATTCAACAGTTTAGTGATTCGAACTTAGCAGAGGATTGCAAATAAGAGGATTTGCAAGTAAAATTTCGTTACAATATTATAACATCAGTTTTCGAAATGGGCTGTGATGCCGAGCAACTTGAATTGATTATTAGTGCTGTCGGAGTGGACGTGATTTCGAGCAACTGATGTTCTTGGCAAATACTAGAAGCTTCCTGGGACCACTTGCTGCTTCTAGATCTGACAGCTGTATCACTCCTAATAGCTGGAGTCTTAGCCTGGCAAGCGCAGGGCACGAGCACAGAGCGTGCTCGATCGTTTCCTCCTCCAACCTGCAAGCCAAGCCTAATTTAAATGCATGTGACGCCAGAAAGCAGTGTCCAGTCAGAGTACCCGTCATGCGTCCTCTCTTTTTAATGACAGAAGCAACTTTGTTAGTCTAAGGTTGTAAGACCTACACATAATATCCGATACTTTACAGTCCCACGCTTTAACCCACGCCGTTCCTGCTTGGTCGATCATGTGCACCTCTCGCCTTTGCTTAGTCTCGACCAGTCTAATTGGGACGTCTACGGAGAAAGCTTCAAGGGATGCGTCCTTTTTAGCTACTAACTAGAACCGGCTGCGGCGGGAAGCGTCCTCATGGAAATAGGGGTGGGGCGGAATGGCTCTAGGCCAAATTGTGGTCAAATTAATCGTTCCCGACATTTTCGGGCTAGTACATTAATTGTACTTTGTTAACGGATCTATATACGGAAAAGGACCATCGACAATGATAGCACCCCCCAAAACCTTCGGGGAATGCCATTTTCCTTAATCAGAACAAATTGAAGGTTTGAAATCTCTAGTTTACAATCCTTCATTGTACAATACAGTGTATATGTATTTGTATTTTATTTGCTGGATTTTTTCCTAGTACAACAATTTAACATATATAATTTTATAGTTGCCAGTCAGGACCTACATATATGATAATAAAAAAATTTAAAAAAAATCATCAATAATTAAAAAATTTAAATTAGTTAAAGATTAACAAAAAATAATGGCATATAAGGAATATGCTCTAGGGGTCTTGTTAGACATTGCCGTGGCTTTCAATGATGTTTCTAAATAGGCGCTTATGGATGGTCTTAATTACAATAAAGTACATCCAGCCTTAACCAGATGGATCGGCTGCATGTTGAATTGCAAGAAGATAACATCACAATGGGGATTGTACGAGCCCACGAAATCAGTGGACAGGGGAACCCCGCAGAGAGGGGTGCTATCACTTCTGCTGTGGACGCAGGTCAACAACCAACTGCTCAGGCGATTTGATGAGGGACCCGTAAAACTTACGGCTTACGCGGATGACGTTGCAATTATCATAAGTGGAAAATGCCTTCCAACGATTGGCTCTTTGATGGATCGGGCGCTTCATACCTGGGCATCAAATGTCGGGTTGAAAGTCAACGCGGGTAAGATGGGTATGGTCTTGTTTACAAAGAGGCACAAGGTCCCAAATTGGATCAAGCCTAAGTTAGGAGGAAGGAGAAACCTTGCACAAAGTATCTAGGAATCATCCTAGACAGTTAGCTGTTATGGGAGCTCAACGTAGAGGAGAGGGGAAGAAGGCTTCAACGGCACTTTATGCATGTAAAAGAATGCTGGGGTGTACGTGATGCTTATCGCCCTCTGTTTCTCATTGGGTTTTTACAGCGATTGTAAGCCCTATCCTATACTATGGAGTTCTTGTTTGGTGGAAAGCCACACAAAAAGCAACCTACCTCAAAAAATTAGAGGGGGTATGCAGACTATCACTGCTTAGCATTACGGGAGCCCTGAAAGCAACCCCGACAGCTGCACTGTATGCCATTCTGCACATTCGACCTGTAGACCTGGTACCAAAGAACATACCGTTAACAACTGCAACCAGGCTCGGTGCCTCGGGGCAGCTTGAGCGACGACCATACGGCCATAGTGGTATAGCGTCATCAATCACAAGACTACCTGATTCCCTATATGCGCTCCGAGGGCGATCTTAAGGCCACAATAGAGGTGGCCGGTTGGCGCAAGGGTGCTCCAATGGCGGACGAGGCGATACGTGTTTACACAGATGATTCCAAAATATTGGAAGGAGCAGGGTCTGCGGTATACTGTGCTGATCCGGAAATAAACACATCCTACAGGCTGCCGGATTACTGTAGCGTTTCCAAGCGGAAATAGTAGCCGTAACCAAGGCAGTAGGAACCCTGGAAGAAAACAGCCCAAGCTGTAATCGTGTTAACTTTTATACTGACAGCCAAGCAGCAATTAAGGCAATAATCTCGCATAGCACAGCATCTAAATGCGTGTTAGTGTGTAAGCAGTCCCTGGAGAGAATCGGGACAGGGAGAAGCATACATCTATATTGGGTCCAAAGGTATATGGGAATAGATGGGAATGAAAAAGGGGATGAAACTGGGCGAAATTAAGCGAAGGCAAGAGGTGCACAAGATCCACCAAGCAGGAAAGGCGTGGATTCTAGCGCGGGGCTGTAAAGTGTCGAAGATTATGTGCAGGTCTTACAACCTTAGACTAACAAAATTGCTTCTATCATTAAAAAGAGAGGACTGTAGACTCATGACGGGTATTCTGACTGGACACTGCCTTCTGACGTCACATGCCTTTAAATTAGGCTTGGTCAGTGATAGCAGATTTAGGAAGTGCGGGCTGGAGGAGGAAACGATCGAGCACGTTCTGTGATCTTGCCCTGCGTTGCCAGGCTAAGACTCCAGCTATTAGGAGTGATACAGCTGTTAGATCTAGAAGCAGCAAATGGCTTAAATCCTAGGAAGCTTCTAGTATTTGCCAAGACGGAGTTATTTTATAACATAGGTCCCTGGTTTTTGATAGGGTTTTTCAGTTTGGTCGTTAAAACAAACTTCTGGTAACACTACGGACTTATTCAGTCTATGTGAGGTCCTCATGGACCGTCCAGTTCCACCTAACCTAACAAAAAATAAATAATTTAGTAATTAAACCTTCTGCGTCGTTTGCTATGTATCAATTGGTTCTTTATTCGGTGTGTATTCAACCTTTCCATTTTCTGTTGTTCACAATAGCATTGTTCACAATAATTTACGATACACTACATATACTACAGCTCGGCCAACCTGACCAAAAGTGACCGCCCTCGGTCAGATTATATTAAATGTTTTAATATACTATAACTTATGTGATAAAAGAAGTTTAAGTGTTTTTAATTACAAAATCTTATATGATAAAAGAAGAGTTAAGTGCTGCTTTGATGTTCAGAACTGATCTTCCACAGCCTAATGTTACAAGCTTCCACGACCCCATCGTAAGGTATTTGGGCAATCTGACAGTCCTCAGTGTCTCGGATAACGTACCGGTGATTCGGTAGAATTTTATATATCGTATAAGGGCCTCTCAACTTAGGCACACGCTTTTTATTCGTACCTATCGTATTGTCTACGTTCTTAATTACCACAAAATCGCCTATTTTAAATTTATTAACTTTTTTTTCTTCTCGCTTTGCTTTAGGTTGTAAAGTTGCAACGTTTCTATATTTTGCTTTGCAATATCACGTAACTTTTCCATATCTCCCCTCCCCCGTTGTGGAAGGCAATCTTTCAGATATTCAGTCAGTTTGTTGACTAAAGGACCTCGCTGATTCACTCCAAATAACGATTTGCTGGGTGTCATTCTTGTGGCCCTGTTAACTGTGTTATTAAGAGCAAATTAAATTTTTGTTATATGTTTAACTCAGTCAGCATGTTGTATTGATTCACTAAATTTTGCTGGCATACCTACTAGTGTTCGGTTGACCCTCTCGACCTGCCCATTTGCCTGAGGCGAGTGTACAGCAACTTTTATGTGCTGTATATTTTTACTTTCCATTAACACAGAAAAATCTTTAGATGTGAAGCAACTACCCCTGTAATACATCTAACCGGGCCGCTAGAATATTCAAATTACTTGTTTAGTGATGCGTTAACTTCCTTTGTACTTGTTGTGAGGACTGGGTACAACTTCACATACTTTGTAAAACTATCTATTATAACTAAACTATGCTTACGTTTGTACTGTAAGGATGGTAAAGGTCCTAGATAGTCTATGTGGATTGTGTGGAATGGGGTAGACTCTTTAGGTATGTTATATAGTGTCCGTTCGTTTGGTTTTAGGGGCGGATAGTACATTATGCATCGTATGCAGTTTTTGGTAAATTCGTTTATTTTATTTTTATATCCGGGAACCAATAATTTTCTATTAATTTTTTATAACACTTATCTACTCCTAAGTGGCCAATATGCTCATGGGTCGTTCTGATTACTTCCTCCTCCATCTCTTGCGGTACATAGAATAAAGGGCTGTCCTCATTCTTTTTGTATATGATCCCATTAAGCATTTCGAATTTGTTGTGATCCGCTTTCTCTAACTGACTTTTCAGTTCGCATATTTTATTGTCACGTACTAGTGCCGCCTGCAACCTAAAGTCTATATCCTCGCTATCGACCATGCTACAACTTTTTCGAAATGTGTTTGGCATCTACGTGAGCCATTTTCGTGCCACTTCCATGCTGTATGGTATAATCGAAATTTTCCAATTCTATTGCTCACCTAGCTATCCGGCTGTTTATCGTTGTTTTTTTTTTTAAGGTCATTGCAAGGGAATTGCAATCTGTAACAATTTTAAATTTAATGCCCTCTAAGTATATTCTGAAGCGGCGCAAGACATTTATTATTGCAAGGGTTTCTTATTCAAAGCTATGGCAACGTGACTCGGCTTCGTTAGTTCGTTTTGAGAAATAAACAATAGGATGAAATAAGAATAGGGTCCTGCTTTCAGTTTCCTTCTTTGGACTATATATTGATAATATTGGGCATAATGTTTACTTTGATTTGAGTTCTTCAAATTGTTCACATTTTGAACGCACTACTTGGTTAGTTAATGGGAAAAGGCCAGGATTCACCTAACCCGTGTCTGCCTGGGGTGGTTAAAATGCTTTCTGTGCTAATTTCGTGCGGGTGGCATCGCCAAGAATTCCATCTCATCAGCTGACTTTGGTCTTCTTCCAATTCACTGGCATGGGAATTGTCAAAAGGAGATGACAAGGAAAAAACCTAATCAACACAATGCGCATAATTCTCTCACGAAACAAAAGTTGCCTCCGAATCCCATACGATTATCATCAATACGACGACTTTGAAATCTGAACATGGTATGTGTGGCAGGGATATGAGCCAACCATGGGGTTGCACGAAACGATATAGGAAAGTCTTTTTTGGTGTGGGTTGGATTGTTTTTTTTTCTTTTTTGCTGCTATCGTCTGCGTGGTGACGTCCAACTTGTAAATTTCTTTTTTTATGAAGCAGAAATAACACTCTTAATCATCGTATACAAAGTTTCGATAATTATACGTAATTCTCGAGATATTTTGTTACTGAACGTTCGCCTACACATCAAATACAAATCTAAAATCCTAGACAGTTTGTACGTAAATTTGGTGGCAATATACTAAAGCACCCACGTGGTGGTACAGTTGATAATAAGGGGCGTAGTATTGTGTTGAATGCAATGTGATGCGTGTCTTTATATTCGATAACAATGGCAATGGTTTACACAAATTTCGTTGTAGTAACCATTTAGAATTTCCGAATGGTATTACGTTAATGAAAAACAAGAGATATTCATATGCGATAATCGTGCCATTGACTAAATACATGATTGCTACGGTTTTGAACATTATTTGCTGAAGAATCTTGCATGTGACTTGCGTTCCCTCTTAGCCTTTAAATTTAATTTTGGATTCAGTGCACGACCGCCGCGGAGAATATCAACACCAAAAATTGTCGGCACAACAACAACAGGCCGCATACATATGCTCGCCTACAACAACCACCAGCCTACAACAACCACCCAGCTACAACAACCACTAGTTACAACAACAAGGGCCGGCTAACATAGGCCTGCTGCAAAAACCCGACAACAACAACTTACCGGCTACAACAACATACCGGCAACAACAACATACTACCAACAACAACAAACACCAAATTTTACAACACCACGGGGTGAGTTCGTTCCGTGATACGGACAAATTAGGAATATTATACCTTTTGTTATTACTTTTTTATATTTTACTTAATACGGCATTAAGCCTTCAAGAGGGAAATGAATTTTTTTTATTATTTCGAACCTGATTTCGAATTTTCAACCATAATTTTAGAGAGTTTAAAATTACTTGAACCATTGCTTAAACGTTAGAGTGCAAAATCTTGAATGTACGAACCTAGTCTCGAAAGTTCGAATTTTTGAAAATCATTTCGAAATTGCAAATGGCATAATTTAAAATATAAGAACTTTCGCCCGCACTGAATGTTCTATTAGCGCTTTTTGGAACATACATTCAAACAAGTTTTTGCATTAACTTATTAGCAGAGGTTTAAGTAAAATTCTTGTACTGAAGTTGTATATATTTTAAGGAAATATACCGTTGGCTAGTTTTCTTTCGTATTATAAGTGTAACGCTTTAATTATAAACATATATATTTACAATTATTTTTATCGAATTTATTTCTTATTACTTTTTAAACCAGCGTTTTATCACCTTTTTCTCTATAACTTAATGCATACGACTTATTTTGAAGAAAACAGATTTAGATAAAACTTAGGATCTATTAATATATACATCTTTATATATGGTTTTTTTTTTTGTTTTTTGATAAAGCGAATGCCTGTATTATTAGTAAAGATATTTCAATATGTCCATCTGGAAAAAATTTGAACATACCTTTTTTTGGTGTTGACTAAATATCGTATGTAAATCACATAAAACGAAACAACAAAGCAACAGAACTTAAAGAAAAAAATACAGGTATTTGAGTATAGATTAAAAGTATTATTAGTAAAGATATTTCAATATGCCCATCTGGAAAAAATTTGAACATACCTTTTTTTGGTGTTGACTAAATATCGTATGTAAATCACATAAAACGAAACAACAAAGCAACAGAACTTAAAGAAAAAACTACAGGTATTTGAGTATAGATTAAAAGTATTAGTTTAAATTAGTTATGTGCTTGTTTTATGTAAATACATAGTTTTATTCATATCTATGTATGTATACAAATGTACTATGCACACATTTATTTTATACACAATATCTAATATCTAATAAAATAAATGGCAGGCATTTGAGCGTTTGCATTTTCTTTTTTTTTGGTAGAGATTATTTATGAATAGTGATAAATTTGAATGTGAGCTGCACAAATCCCATTTTTACGTACAAACTACACATAAATATATATTTTTCTTTCCTCCTTTTTTCCAAGTTACGTATATACGTATGTGAAGAGAAAATCACTCACCCTATGTATATTCGGTCTTTTTTTCTTTTTAAATTTTCAGCCTTTTTTTATTTTTGGATTTTCAGCGATTATAACCGGTCCTTTCCGGTTCGGTTAATTTTGTTCCCTTTTTTTGCGTTTAGTTTTTTTTTTTAAGTTTGAATTCCTTTTGAGTGTTTAACGGTTTTAGTTTGAATTATAGTGTTTTGAGTGGGCTCTGCGCTTCTGACGGTTTTGTTTAAGCATGATAGCAAATTTTCTGTTTATGGCGCAGGACAGCAGGGTTGGCAAGACCCGCCCAGCCGACATGACTGGCCACAGTGCACCCCTAGATCATGCCGACTGCCTTCCTTGCTGCTCCATTAAAGATGCGTTTCCATAACAAAATGATGTCCTACACTCTGCATCAAATTGGAATTTTGCGTCCTTCTTTACCAGTTTATACAACGGATCCGCGATAATTGAAAAAGATCTTACGAATTTTCTGAAGTAGGAACACAATCCGAGAAAGCATTATACGCCCTTTTGATTCTTTGGGCAGGGATACTCAGAGATGGCTTTTATGTGACTATCACAAGACGAACAGACTACCTGATTCCCTATCTACGCTTCGAGGGAGATCTTAAGAACACAATAGAGGTGGACGGTTGCCGCAGGGGTGCGCAAATGGCGGACGAGGCGATACATGTGTACACAGATGGTTCCAAAGTAGTGGAAGGAGTAGGGTCTGCGGTATACTGTGCTGATCCGGAAATAAACAGATCCTACAGGCTGCCGGATTACTGTAGCGTTCTGCAAGCGGATATATTAGCCGTAACCAAAGCAGTAGAAATCCTGGAAGAGAATAGCTTAAGCTTCAACCGTGTTTACTTTTATATTGACAGTGAAGCAGCAATTAAGGCTATAATCTCGCATAGCACAGCATCTGAATGCGTGTTGGAGTGTAAGCAGTCGGGATAGGGAGAAGCATACATCTATATTGGGTACCAGGGCATATGGGAATAGATGAGAATAAAAAAGCGGACGAACTAGCTAAAAAGGGCGCCTCCCTTGAAGCTTGCTCCGTAGACGTCCCACTTAGACTGGGCGAGATTAAGCGAAGGCGAGATGTGCACATGATCCACCAAGCGTGAAAGGCATGGGTTCATTCGCGGGGCTGTAAAGTGTCGAAGATTATGTGTAGGTCTTACAACCTTACACTAACAAAGTTGCTTCTATCATTAAAAAGATAGGACTATATACTCATGACGGGTATTCTGACTAGACACTACTTCTGGCGTTACATGTCTTTAAATAGGCTTGGTCAGTGATAGCAGATGTAGGAAGTGTGGGTTGGAAGAAGAAACGATCGAGCACGTTCTGTGCTCGGGCCCTGCACTTGCCAGGCTAAGACTCCAGCTTTTAGGATTGATACAGCTGTCAGATCTAGAAGCAGCAAGAGGCTTAAATCCTAGGAAGCTTCTAGTATTTGCCAAGAGGACGGAGTTAAAACAAACTTCTGGTAACACTGCGGACTCAATGAGTCTATGTGAGTCCTCATGGACCGGCCAGTTCAACCTAACCTATCAGATGGCTTTATTCCATCACCTGATACACGATACCCTTAGTATTCTATTTCGTAATATGCAAACTTGCATTTCTGTATTTTCAATTCAAGACTATACTCTCTTAAACGTGCCAATACCCTTTTAACTAACTCAATATGATTTTCTATATTTGTGTTCGCAATTAATATATCGTCCATATACACGATTATGAAATTTTTAGCTACAAATTCCTTAAAAACCTGGTTTATAAAGCGCTGGAATATAGCTGGCCCATTTTTGTGGCCAAATGGCATTCGAAAAAATTCGTTCTGTACATTCGGAACGACGAAGGATGTATACTTAATTGATTGTTAACTCATTTTCACTTGGTAAAACCATGACTTCAGGTCTAGTAAACTAAAAACTTTTTTACCTTCTAAATATTCAAGGCAATCTTCGATTAATGGTAGTGGGTAATTATCTTTCACTATCACCTTGTTTAAATTTATATAATCAATACCCTTCTTATTTCCACTGATTTCTTTTTTGCCAGCACAATTGGGGATGAGTATGGAGAGTTACTGTGTCTAATAATTTTTTGATCTAAAAGTTCGTTGATAATTTTTTCTACCCTAGCTTTCTCCGTGAAGGAGAGACGCCTTGGAGAGCACAATACAGGAGTTTCGGAAGTTAAATAAATATGCGCCTTATAGTCAACTTCTACCGATATACTGGACGTATTATTTGAATATGTTTACGTTATCGTTTGCCGAATTTTTTCTTTCAAATTAAAAGTCAATGTTGGGTTAACATCCATTTCGTTTCCGACCGTATCGATACTGCAAATTTCCTGAAAACTGATTTCTACTGGAATATTACACGCCTGTTTATCATTAATTTCGGAAGTCTGCCCACCGTCTTTGTTCATGTCAGAATTTAATAGAATTTTATTTTTTTTAGATTTTATACAAAGACATATTTCAAATGAACGTAAAAAATTCCACCCTAGTATAACTAATTATGGCATAGCGCCATCCTCCAAAATAATTTTGTAGCTAGTCTTATCTGAACATAGCACTTCAATTTCGTATTGCCTATCGCTCTAAAATTATTCGGCCTCTTTTCGATTTGCTCACCTTTAACGAGGGATCGACTGATAAAATTAGTAGGGCTACCCTTATCGAACATGCAAGAAAGTTAACTAAATTGTGGATACGTTCAAAGCAACACTTACCGGTCCTTTGCAATCTACTTCGTCCCAATGGCCGTCCTCAAAAACTGCTCCAACCGCCTTTTTCGGGCAATTTTCCTATAAGTGGTTTGGATCACCGCAATTAAAACAGGAACTTCTTTGACGCTTCGGCTTTTGGCAGTCGGCTGAGAAGTGACCGTACGCAGAACAGTTATAGCACCTATTTAGTTGTTGTTGACCGCGTTCGAGTTTTGCTGCTTGACCGCCGCTCATGTTTCCTATGAGTTTCTCATACTTGGGTATTGCTTTTTTCAGTTCCTGGAGAGTATTTGTATTGTATAATACAGACACGCACGCACTTTTGTCCTGTAGCCCTTCAATTATGAATTCGTCGTTATCTCGTATTGAGCTGTTGTTTGAAATTTTTTGCAGTGATAAAATATAATGCAAAATACTCGCCTTGCTTTTAATCCAACGCCAAGTTTCTAATTTTTTAATTGTGTCTCTGTAACTGGGTATTTTGCGAAACTCTGATGTTAGTCGCGCTTTTAGTTTGGGCCTTGTACGTGCCACACAAATTTCGGCTAACATTTTCGCACTACCAGTTAACAGCTGTCGTGCTAAAAGGAGCTTACGTCCATCGTTGCAACCATAAGTGTCAGCTGCATATTCAAAATTTTCGACCCATTTGTCTATATTGCAATCGTCGTCTCCACTATACTTCGGTACAAGCACATCTATATCTTTAAGCAAGTACATGTACGTATTTGTTTGATTACGTTCCATTGTCGAATCGTTGAAATCTTTTTTTAAACGCAACATTTGAAGACACGTTTCTAAAGTATTACCCGCTACTGTATTACCCTCCTCTTTTACGCATAACTTAAGGCATAACTTAAAGCTGATTTTTTTTCTGTTATCTGCCCTTTCCTTTGTATGATTTTCTGTTACCATTGGTGTAGAACCATTAACACCAATTTGCACCGAATCATTAGTGCCCGCAGTACCTGCATGCTGTGTCGGAACGCCTATTATGCCATGTAGTAAATCCCTGATTTCCACCTCTGTCGCTGACTTACGCACTTGAACACCATTTTTGGCCAGTATTGAAGCGATTTGCTGTGTGCTGTTGTCGTCCATTTTGGGATTACGGAGGATATTAATAATTTTTTTTTCGCGGAAGAAATTTGCCGGAAGATATTGTGACGAATAGACCTTACGAGAAATGGGTGAACGAGGAAACCGAAGAGTATAAAAGGGCACAGGCTGAGGCATGACTAATCAGTTTCATTTGAGTTATCAATCAGTTGGTTATTAAGCAAGCTATTCGTTGCAAAGTATAAGTGTTATTGTGGAGTACTTTAATAAAGGTCATTTTTCCATTATTCAATATTGGAGTTATTTATTCAACAGTTTAGCGATACGAACGTTGGCAGAAGATTTCAAATAAGGGGAATTGCAGTAAATTCGTTACAATTGGTGTCAGAAGAGGAATTGTTGAATAAATTCCAGAGTTGCAGAGCACAACAAGGACATGGCGAAGTTAGGTTAATTAAGGATCCAGCAACTGAAAAAGGAGTTGGAAGCCCGTGGATTGAATACCACCGGCAATAAACTCGAACTTCAGGCAAGACTACGACAGGCAATGGAATTAGAAGGAATTGAAGTGGAAGACTATGACTTTCATCTTGATGGCGAGGAAACAACAAAAATGGAAGAGACAGTTACGAGCACAGACTTGAACATGATTTTGGCTGCAATATCTGCTCAAACATCGACAGTGGCGTCTCAACTGGAATCGCAAAAGACAGATATAACATCTCAACTGGCATCTCAACTGGAATCACAGGAGACAAGCATAAGAAACGCGTATTTCAGAAATGTCGAAAAGATTACATCAAAGATGGAAACACAGTTAGAAGAACAGAAAACAGTTCAAAGCACAAGAATCTGGCATATCTTCGCAACTGCCAGAACAGGAAGCAAGGGTATCATCAAAACTGGAAGCGCAGGATGCAAAAATCGCTCAATTTCAGGCAGAAGTCTATGATTAGAAAGGCCGTATGGAGCAGTTACAACTAAATCGCCCAGCTGTTTCAGCAAGCAATCCCAAGGTAAAGACGCCATCCTTTGACGGTTCTGTTCCTTTCCAGGTCTTCAAGCTACAGTTTGAGAAGACCGCAGCAGTGAACAACTGGAACGCGGAAGATAAAGATAAAGTTGCTGCACTGTTCGTGGCATTGAAGGGGCCAGCAGCCGAAATCCTACAGACGATTCCCGAAGGAGAGCGGAACAACTATGAAGCATTGATGGCTGCTGTAGAACGACAGTATGGAAGCGAGCATAGTAAACAGATAATCCAAATTGAGTTGCAAAACCGCTACCAAAAGGCAAATGAGACATTGCAGGAGTTTGTTTCAGATATTGAAAGACTGGCTCATCTTGCAAATGCGGACGCACCCGTGGAATACACTGACAGGGTAAAAATCCAGAGTTTCATAAATGGCATACTAGATGTGGAAACGAAGCGGGCTACATATACGAATCCAAAACTAACATTTGCTGAAACGGTATCGCATGCACTGACTCAGGAAACTGCCTCACTTTTGAGTACGCCAGCGTACAAAGCTCATCGCGTGGAAGTGGAAAGGCCAGACTGGGTAGACGCAATTTTGGAAGCATTGAAGGGTACAAAGCAGAAAAATAATGATGCAGTCAAATGCTTTAAGTGTGGAAAGCCAGCGCACATTGCGCGTTATTGCAACACCAACCCCAACAATTCCAACAATGTGGGTGGTCCTAAACGCAGAGCAGAAGGAGATGAGCAAATCTCCAAGACCACTCAATCGTTAAACTAAATCGAGTCAGCCGCAAGGGGCGACAGCTGGCTCCCGCAATTGAATGCTCCATAATCTCTATCTCGCAGATTGGAAGAAGATCGAGCAATCTTACTGTCGGAGGACATGTGGATGGAAAGGAACGTTTACTGACTATAGATACGGGTGCATCTCATTCCATCATTCAAGCGGATTTAGTCAACAAAAAGATAAGACCATTGCTTGCAGCAAGATTACGCACAGCCACGGGAGAGGACACCCAGGTAATTGGAGAAGTAGAATGTGAAGTAGCAACTGGGAACGTCACGGTACTACACAATTTTATAGTGGCAGATATTGTTGATGAAATCATCTGGGCAAAGGTTGGTGGAGATTGTGGGAAAAACAAATTGTGGGTTGTCGAAGCAGCAAACAAATCAGCACTGAACACACTTGTAGGAAAAACCCTGGCTATGACAAAACAAGATGGACGTATTCCGGTAAGAGTACTCAATGAGTTCAAGTCACCATTTAATTTGACCAAAGGAGCTATTTTGGGAAGATGCCAAGAGGCTGAAGTAGTTATTAACTGTGAACAGCTCCAGGAACATGTTTCATCTAGTAATACTGATCTTACAAATGACATCACGGCATGGACGCAGGGGCTAGAGGAAGCCTATCAGAATAAGGCAAAACAACTGCTCCTAAAGTACGCGAACATATTTGACCAGGATGGTTCCAAACAAGGCCGCACCAATGTTGTGAAACATCAAATTGACACTGGAGACGCGAGGTCGATACGTCAAGATCCTCGTAGTGTTCCACTGGCGAAACGGGAAGTTGTGAGTCAAATCGTAAAGAAATGAGCGACAGCAGCATCATCGAACCATCAGCTAGTCCATGGAGCTCACCGGTAGTACTTGTAAAGAAGAAGGATGGAAAAATGAGGTTTTGCGTGGACTACCGTAAGTTGAATGACGTTACGAAAAAGGATAGCTACCCATTGCCAAGAATTGACGACACTCTGGACTCGCTATCTGGTACGAAATGGTTTTCCACACTGGACTTGAAAAGCGGCTACTGGCAAGTTTAGGTGAATGAGGAAGATAAAGAGAAAACAGCCTTCAGTGTCGGTGATGGTCTTTGGCAATTTACAGTAATGCCTTTTGGACTTTGTAATGCACCAGCTACTTTTGAGAGACGCATGGACCAGGTACTGAAAGGTCTACATTGGAAAACATGCTTGGTATACCTGGATGACATCATCTTATTGGGCAAGAACTTTGAGGAACATCTTAAGAACTTGGAGGAAGTTTTCCAGAGAATAGCTGGCGCTGGTCTGAAGTTAAGTCCCAAAAAGTGTGCGCTGTTTAAAAAGGAAGTAAATTATTTGGGCCACATGGTAACGCCAGAGGGCATGTGCACTGCAAACGAAAAGATAGAGGCTGTAAAGGATTGGCCAAGACCACAGAACCTACATGAATTGAGAAGTTTCCTTGGGCTATGCACATATTACCGCCGATTTGTACCAAATTTTTCCAGCGTAGCCCATAGCCTCCATGAGCTTACAAAAAAAAATAAAGCTTTTGAATGGAAAAAGTAGCAAGAGGTGACTTTCCATACATTGAAGGAGCGTTTGCGCACTGCCCCAATGTTGGCATATCCGATTCCAGGAGCAACATTTAATATAGATACAGATGCGAGTGGACATGCTATAGGAAGCGTTTTGTCCAAACTGGTTGATGGACAGGAGAAGGTAGTTGCATATTACAGCCGTTCGATTGGAAAACCAGAGATGAACTATTGCGTTACACGGAGAGAACTGTTGGCATTGGTAGAGTGCATTAAACATTTTCATAAATACCTCTACGGTCAGCAATTCCGTGTCAGGACAGATCACGCAGCGCAAGCTACGACTTTTCCATTGAGCATTGTGTTTAAGCGACTTAAACTATGAACATTTTTCGTTCGTTTGTTTCAGTAGCCATTGAGTGTGCTTGTAATTCTCAACTGGTTAGTGAAATATTCTAAAGACATAGTTTGAGTTTTTTTAATTAAAAACGAGGTTCTTCGGATGGTGTGCTAATACATCAGAGCCCAGTGCTCGCCTCCATATCACACTTTGAAGGGGTTCTTCAAATAGAAGATAAGGTGGCTCATTAGAGCGAAACCTCAGAGTGCCCAACGCTCGCCCCAAATTAAATAAATAGAGGTTTATCTTGTAGAAAATGGGGTGCCAATACCTCAGAGCCGTCCCGTGCTCGCCTCCATATCACATTTTAAAGGGTTCTTCAAATAGAGGATGAGGTGGCTCAGTAGAGCGAAGCTTTAGAGCCCCCAGTGCTCGCCCCCAAATTAAATAAATAAAAGGTGTACTGATGCTATGCATCCTCCCATGACTTAAACACACCAATAACACTAAAACTACCCAACTTAACTAAATCCCTTAAAATAAACACAAATAAATAAATAAAGGTGTACTGATGCTATGCATCCTCCCATGACTTAAATACACCAATAACACTAAAACTACCCAACACAATAAATGGAATACATTAAATCAAAAACCCCATAAACTCAATACAGTCCATTAATAATAATAATTTATAAATTTAAAAAAAGGAATGCTTGGTGGGAGTTGAACCCGCAACCCCGGGCGTTTGGTCGGGTACGTCAGCCACTGTGCCACGACTCATACGCTTACAAGCACATAAAATTACTCATTTATAACTCTTATTAAACTGCTCGCCCTCAATTGCCCAAAGCTTAGACACATTGGAAAGGTAGTACCCATGGAAATGCCGATGCAATGTTACGAAGACCATGTAGTTTGGAATGCAAGCACTGTTCAAGGGCCGAGGCTAAAGAAGACATTATAGATGTCCGGCTAATGACTATAACGCCTACGGATGAATGGGACAAGGAACAACTAAGAAAGTGTCAGCTAGAAGATACAGATCTGTCACATATTATGCAAGGGCTCGAACGAAACGAAAGACTAAGCAGAGGAGAGATTTTAGCAGAGAGTCCCATTGCGAAGTCATATTTGGCACAGTGGAATAGTTTAGAATTGATATCCGGTTGCCTTCATCGAGTATGCGAGAGTGAGGATGGTCAATGCTAGAAGAAACTGATAGTTGTTCCCAGAAAGAGGATTCCTGACGTGCTCAGCGAGCTGCATAATGGTCCAAGTGGAGGTCACCTTGGAATCACAAAGACGCTGGAGAAAATTAAGCAGAGATTCTATTGGGTTAGTTGCCGTCAGTCGGTCCCCGAGTGGATTGCCAACTGCGAGGTATGCAACAGAGCGAAAGGGCCCAAAGCACGAAGTCATGGCCAGATGAAGCAGTATATTTCAGGTGCACCATTTGAAAGGATCGCTATGGATGTCGCAGGTCCATTTCCTACTAGCAACCGCGGAAACAAATACGTACTGGTGGCAATGGATTATTTCAGTAAATGCCCAGAGGTATACCCAATCCCAAACCAAGAAGCAGAAACAGTAGCAGAAGTGGTTAAAAATGAATGGTTTGCAAGGTATGGTGTACCAATGGAGTTACATTCTGACCAAGGCAGGAATTTTGAATCAGCTGTGTTCCAAAAAATGTGTAAATCATTGGGCATTCGAAAAACACGGACAACTGCATTGCATCCTCAGTCCGATGGTATGGTGGAACGTTTCAATAGAACCTTGGAGGAGCATTTAAGGAAAGTAGTAGACAAGTACCATAAGGAGTGGGACACCCGCATACCTTTATTCTTGATGGCTTACCTGTCAGCAGTGCATGAGACAACGGGCCAAACCCCTGCCACAGTAATTTTTGGCAATGACCTTCGACTGCCAGCTGATTTGAAGTATGGGATAGGTGCCGATGCGGAGAGGAATGTCAAGGAATCCACTGGTGTCTTGGAAGAAGAGCTGAAAGAGATACACGATCTTGTAAGGCAATGAGCAAAGATTATGAGTGACAAGATGAAAGCGAGGTACGATAAAGCAATTAATTCGGAAGGGTTTCAGGAAGGAGATTTGGTGCTGCTATACAACCCACATCGAAAAAAAGGTTTGTCCCTGAAATTGCAGTGTAACTGGGAAGGCCCATACAAAGTTGTAAAACGGATCAACGATGTAGTGTACCGCATACAAACCATTGGCAAACCACGAACCAAAACCAAAGTGGTTCATTTGGAGAGGCTAGCAGCGGTTAGATCGAGAGATTTGTCTGATCGGGACGATCAGATTTAGGTGGAGGGCAGTGTGACGAATATCAGTGACACCAAGCGATACTCCCATCACTAATCTGATACTAAGTAAATAAAGCCACAACACAATGAAGCAAGCTGCTACACTTGTATGTACGTAAACAAATTAATCATTATGTCTGCACACATACATGCGGGGCAACAGAGGGAGATACTCACAAGCGCATGTCATCATCAGCCGCTCACACATACACACGCATATGCAAATGTACGTGTATATAGCTCTTAAACAAGCATCAGGTTCACGAAATTACTAGACCTTACGAGAAATGGGTGAACGAGGAAACCGAAGAGTATAAAAGCGGCACAGGCTGAGGCATGACTAATCAGTTTCATTTGAGCTACCAATCAGTTGGCTATTTAGCAAGCTATTCGTTGCAAAGTATAAGTGTTATTGTAGAGTACTTTAATAAAGATCATTTTTCCATTATTCAATATTGGAGTTATTTATTCAACAGTTTAGCGATACGAACGTTGGCAGAAGATTTCAAATAAGGGGAATTGCAGTAAATTCGTTACAATATTTTTCTTCAATATTGTAACCAAAATTTTCCAATTTTTCTTTCTTCGGTACGGTATCACACCTGATGCTTTAGTAATTAAACCTTCTGCAACTTCTGCGTCGTTTGCTATGTATTAATTGGTTCTTTATTCGCTGTGTATTCAATATTTTCATTTTCTGTTGTTCACAATAGCAGTGTTCACAATAGCATTCTTCATAATAGCTTATTCTAATACGAATCGTAATAGAAACGCTTCCCAACGCCAGGTCGGGCGAGCAAATCTAGAAATCATCAACATCTACATCCCTCCTGTCACCTGTTGCCCCAGTGGATACCGCCCTGATATCAGCGGCGTACTTACTGGAAACAATCTCATTATCTTAGGCGATTTCAATGCCCATCACGATCTATGGCATTCAAACTTGCGGGTGGACAGTAGGGGTGAGATGTTAGCGGATCAAATAGAAGAAACGACGTTCTGCACTATAAACGGAGAAGCCCCACACGTATGGTAGGAAGCTGTCACGGTTCGCCGGATATTTCAATCGTGAGCGCAGAACTCGTAAACTGCGTCAACTGGCAGCCGATGGTAACATTGGCATCCGACCACCTGCCTATACTTTTTTCGTTCGAGCGTACCGCCGACTTCATCGTCGCAGAAAAACGCTCTTTCATTAACTTTAAAAAAGGAAAGTGGGACGAATACAAATCCTTTACAGACAACCGCTTTGCTGCCCTCCCTATCCCAACTGATGCCCGCCAAGGGGAGCGTGCTTTCCACAAGGTCATTGAATCCGCCTCGGCTCGTTTCATTCCCGCCGGTGGAATTCCCAAAATTCGGCCCACTTCTCGGCAGAGGCCGCAAGTTTAGCGAGAGAACGTGACCTTATAAGACAGTTCGATCCTGGCGACCCCCAAATAAGGGATATAAACCAGTGCATCAGATTGCTTGTGGATGAACACAAGCGGACTAAATGGGAGGAGCACTTAAGCGGTTGTAACCTCTCTGCCGGTTTAGGTAAACTTTGGTCCACTGTAAGCTCGCTATCGAATCCGTCTAGGCATAATGACAAAGTTTCCATCGCCTTTGGCGACAAAGTGCTGTCGGATGCGAAAAAATGCGTGAGCGCTTTCTGCGGACAATACGTAATGCATTCTACGGTCGACAAAAATAGACGGAGGGCCAACAGACACGCTCGTAAACATAATTTCAGCGCGTCACCAATTACCATCACCGCCAAAGAGGTTGAGGATGCCATGGGTCATGCTAAACCATCCAAAGCAGTGGGCCCAGACGGCATAGCCATGCCGATGCTTAAAAGCGTAGGGAAAGAGGGTTTCAAATATTTAGCACATGTCTTCAACCTGTCTCTTTCCACCTTTGTCATACCCGAAAAATGGATAATGGCCAAGGTGGTCCCGCTACTAAAGCCTGGGAAACCAGCTAACATAGGAGAGTCATATCGCTAGTAGCCAAAACGCTTGAAGCCATTTTGCTCCCCCACTTCAAAGCTAATTTGCAGCTAGCCTGTCATCAGCATGGCTTTAGAAAACTCCATAGCACCACCACCGCGCTAAATGCCATTAGCACCCAGATAAAGTGTGGTTTAAATCAGAAGCCCCATCATAGAACAGTACTCGTAGCGCTAGATCTATCAAAAGCTTTTGATACGGTCAACCACGGCACGTTACTGCAAAACTTGGAAGGGTCTACCCTTCCCCCATGTCTTAAAAGGTGGACCGCAAATTATCTGGGTGGTCGGCAGCCATCGGTGCAATTCAGAAACGAAATACCAACGCCAAGAAGAATTAAACAAGGGGTGCCTCAGGGTGGTGTCCTATCCCCACTTTTGTTTAATTTTTACATATCAAAACTACCTTCGCCACCAGGAGTTACTATAGTTTCTTACGCCGATGACTGCACAATAATGGCCACAGGCCCGGGCCCAAAGATCGATGAGCTTT
This sequence comes from Eurosta solidaginis, assembly GCF_040869045.1. Taxonomy (NCBI): domain Eukaryota; kingdom Metazoa; phylum Arthropoda; class Insecta; order Diptera; family Tephritidae; genus Eurosta; species Eurosta solidaginis. The sequence continues at coordinate 100,385,724 of NC_090323.1, read as the reverse complement.
GCAACAGAATAAAGGCTACCTCATTGATCTCTCCAGTTTTTTCGCCACGCGAAACCTGGCATTGTCACCGAATAAATCATCCGCGACCCTATTTACAACTTGGACGTCCCAAATATCGACCATTTTGAATATCCACGTCGATGGCACTACGCTACCGACTGTCCTACACCCCAAAATATTGGGTGCGACGTTTGATTAGGATTTACATTTTGGTGAGCATGCAGCCGCACTGGAAGAAGCTACAGGCCTACAAAAATACTGCGCTCAGAACCGCCACGGGCTGTCTTCTTATGTCCTCAGAAGAACATCTACATAATGAGGCGAGAATACTCCCCATCAGGAGAGAAATTAGATGCTGACCAAACAGTTCCTGTTGAATACCCAGAAACCTGAGCATCCCAACAGACATCTGATTGATGAGCCAGCACCGCCTAGGGACTTAAGGAGTCATCTCCGTAAGCATTTTGAGGAAATACGGCACCTGAGAACTCAGCAGTATGAAGCAAAAAAACACAAGCAAGTCCTTGGTGAACTCCACAAACAGGCGTCGGACCTTTATGCCGGGAATTGCCCGGTGAATCCAGTACTCGGGGAACAGTACCCAAAACTTGCGGAAGAGGAACGCATACTCCCAGGGAAACGCGAGTCACTCTGGCCCAACTTCGTTCTGGATACTGTAACAGGTTAAACTCTTTCATATCCAGAATCAACCCCGACATACAAAATCTATGCCCCGCTTGCAATGTGCCCCCACATGACACCAACCATCTCTTTAATTGTAATGTGGAACCAACGCCTCTAACACCCGTTTCATTATGGTCCGCCCCTGTCGAAACAGCAAGTTTCTTTGGACTCCCGTTAGAGGATATTGATGACAATTTGTGATCGGTCGCAGCTATTAGGTGGGGCGAAACATTGCCACAACAACAAAAACAACAACGAATCGTAATAGAATATGCTAATCGTGATTTACGATACACTACATATACTACAATAAGTAATTAAATAATACCAATTGATAATAAGTGAGTGATTCGTGATGAAGTCTTTTTAGACCATATACATATGTCGTTGTTGTAGCAGGTTTCATACAGTTGGTAGCGTAATGCCATCGACGTGGATGTTCAATATGGTCGACATTTGGCGCGTCTATGTTGCAAATAAGGTCGCCGATGATTTGGTCGGCGGCAATGTCAGGTTTTGCGAGGCGAAAAAACTGGAGAGATTAGGTAGATAGCTGTTTATTTTATTACAAAGCTCAACGATGTGTGGGCCTGGGCTTGTGGCCATTATTGTACAGTCATCGACGTAGGAAACGATAGTGACTTCTTCTGGCGGTGAAGGTAGCGGGGGTTTGTTTTTATCCACAACTTATTTGTGTATAAATGGAGTTTAGCGCGGTGGTAGTGCTATGTAATTTTCGAAAGCCATGCTGTTGGTTGGCATGACACAAATTTGTATTGAAATATGGAAGCATAATGGCTTCAAGGGTCTTGGCTTATGGCGTTAGGGGAGATATCGGACGATTTGCTATGTTAACTGGTTTCCCAGGCTTTAATAACAGAACCACACTGGCCACTTTTCATTTTTCGGTGATGACGAAGGTGGACAGGGGCAGGTTGAAGACATGCGCTAGATAATTAAATCCCTCTTTGCCAAGTTTTTTAAGCATCGGCGTGGCAATGCCGTCTGGGCCTACTGCTTTAGATGGTTTAACATGAACGATGGCATCTTCAACCTGTTTGGCGGTGATGGTAATTGGGGACGCGCTGTATTTATTCCCGCGTGCGCGTCTGTTGGCCCGCCGTCTGACTTCGTAGGGAATTAATATTTGGTGCTTTATATTATTAAATTTTAAAAATTCAATATTTATATTTCGACATAAAATTATATCACGTTAAAAAGTAACTGAAATTTTTCTTTTTGATGCAATAATTCAAAAATAACTTAAATCTATATTTTCTAATTTTAACAAAGTTGAAACAAGTAAAGCATAGTTATAAACCCTAGAATACTCTCCCTTCAGGAGAATTAATATTAAATAAATTAAATATAACACGTTTCCTTTGTGCTACTGTTAGTATAAGATGTTTCTGTTGTTTCAACTATATCTGGTTTGAGTTATCCATTAAAATTGTTTTAATTTAATTGCCTATTTCAATTTTAAAATATTTGTTATCCTTTTCCACAACTTTGTATGGCCATTCCAATGGTTCTGCAAATTATATTTATTGATTACGCGTATAAAAACATATTTACAATTTTTAAAGCCTTTGGTATATAAATGCCAGTATTAGAATTTAGATTATGTCCTAAATTTGAATTTAAACTTTTCAAATTCTCTTGTAAACTACCTAAAATATCTGTGGGAGAAACACTTTCTTGAAAAGGAAATACTAATTCACCGGGAAGGCGTAAATTTTGTCCGTATACATTTCTGATGACGTAGCTGAAATGCTTTCCTTATATATAGATCGTAAACCCAAAAGTATTATCGGAAGTTCATCATACCGATTACTGACTTCATTTCTTGCCATAATCGTTGATTTTAATTGTCTGTGAAATCGTTCTACCATACCATTTCCTTGAGGATGATATGCAGAAGTTGTGATCTAATTTCTCTAATTATGAAAACGACTTTGAGGTAAATTGCGCACCTTGATCAGTAGTGATTTGTAAAAGAACTCCAAAACGCGAAAAATATATTATCTTAGAAATTTATTTGCAACTACTTTTGCTGAAATTTCTCTTAATGCATAAGCCTCTTGCCAAAGTGTAAACCTATCAATTATTAAATAATAAATAAAGAATTAAAATTGAAACTCCTTATAGTCGTTTATATATATAATTATTTAGCTATCAATTATTGTTAAAATATAACGATGTCCTTTTGAAATAGGCAGTGGTCCGACAATATCTAAATCGATATGTTCAAATCTTTTGTTAGGTATCGGAATTTAGATAACTGGAAATTTGGTAAGACGATTTACTTTAGATTTTTGACAATTTATACATTCTCTCGACCAAATGTTAATTTCTTTGCTCATTTTTGGCCGATAATATTTTATGATAATAAGACGGTGCGTAGCTCTAACCCCAGGATGCGTAATCCCATGTAGCATATTAAACACTGCCTTTCATAAAATATTCGGTACAAATGGTCTAGGGGGCAAAAAAAAGCAAAATCTGACTTTCACCACGAAATATTTAAATTTAACAATGGATCTTCAAGAAATTTAAGATTGTGCGATGTATCTAAAGATTTTAACCCATTTAATTCTTCGTCTGGAAGGTGGAGCCGTGTGTAGAAGTCCATGAAAGTGGGGAACGATTCTAACCGCCATTCACCTGGGAATGGCCAGAGCGATTCTTTTGCATGCGGTTCAAGCAGCTCCCTACTTCCGGTCGCTTGCGGCCAAGTATCCTCTGGGTAGCCACTAAACATCCGCTAATGTGAGAAAGCGACAACCTGGCTAGGCCACTCTGACATAATCGGTTCAAGGGCTAGCCAGGGGATCTCCCATCGGCAGCGTCTGTTCACCACTAGGTGCGGCTGCAAGCGGGGGCCAGCGGCTCGTTATATAAACGTGCAAGTAATATTTTCACCCCCGCTGAGCGGGTTGTGCGCTGGGCTTGGGAATGGGATTGGTGCAGATGCCCGGCTGGTTGATGTCCTCGTCAAAGCAAAATCTGACATCACCGCCATCCAAGAAATGCGCTGGACGAAGCAAGGAAGAAATATGATTAAAAATTGTGACATCTATTGGAGTGGCCATACAAATAAGCGCAGTTTCGGCTTCGGATTCGTGGTGGGAGAGAGACTTTGTCGCCAAGTATTGGCGTTCACGCCTGTGGACGAGCGTCTCGCCGCTATCCGAATAAAAGCAAAATTTTTTAATATATCATTCATCTGCGCCCATGCGCCGACAAAGGAGAAAGACGATGAGGTGAAAGACGCTTATGAACAATTAGAACGCACATACGAGCGCTGCTCCCGCCATGATATAAAAGTCGGGCTTGGCGACTTTAACGCCAGGGTGGTCAAAGAAGGTGTTTTTGGCCCTACAGCCGGAAAGTTCAGCCTACACAATGAAACTTCTTCTAATGGACTGGGGCTGATTGACTTTGTCGGTGATCGAAACATGGTCATATCCAGCACGATGTTCATGCATAAAAAGATACATCAAGCTACATGGCTGTCCCCCGATCGAAATACTCGCATTCAGATCGATCACGTTGTGATAGACGGACGGCATGCCTCCTGTGTTTTAGATGTGCGCACGATCCGAGGACCTAACATCGACTCGGACCATTATCTCGTCGCAGCCAAAATACGCACCCACCTCTGCGCGACTAAAACCAAGGCACAAAAAACACAAGGAAAGCTAGACGTCGAAAGGCTGCAATCGCAACAGACTGCCAATGATTTTTTTTTTTTTTTTTTGTATTTATTCACGGTCTTTAAGACCTAGTTTAAATTAAAAAAGAAAAAGTTCATTACAAATTTAATGATCTACAGAATAAAAATAATTTTTCTTTAAACTTATTAATATATTAATATTTTCACAGCCTTTTATCTCATTTGGTAATTCATTATACATTTTATAACCTATATATTCTAAAGTCTTTTTAGCGAACTCAGTTCTTACCATAGGCAGTCTTATATTTTTACTACTTCTAGTTTCATAGTGAATTTCATGATTAAGATGTATTTTGTTGCCCAGGTACTTCGGAAGTATTCCTAATTTCACATGATGAAAAAATTTCAATGTAAAGTAACTTATGGACTGTTTTATACTAAGCCAATTTAACATACCGTGGTGTGATGGTAGCGTGCTCCGCCTATCACACCGTATGCCCTGGGTTCAACTCCCGGGCAAAGCAACATCAAAATTTTAGAAATAAGATTTTTCAATTAGAAGAAAATTTTTCTAAGCGGGGTCGCCCCTCGGCAGTGTCTGGCAAGCGCTCCGACTGTATTTCTGCCATGAAAAGCTCTCAGTGAAAACTCATCTGCCTTGCAGATGCCGTTCGGAGTCGGCATAAAACATGTAGGTCCCGTCCGGCCAATTTGTAGGGAAAAATCAAGAGGAGCACGACGCAAATTGGAAGAGAAGCTCGGCCTTAGATCTCTTCGGAGGTTATCGCGCCTTACATTTATTTATTTTAATTTAACATTTTATTTCTACGTGTTCTATTCGAACATTTTAAAACTAATCGCATTGCCTTGTTTTGCTAATAGCAGAATTGTAGGACAGTAGATAAAATGTGGTTCAATGATCGATCTGTATACTAATATTTTATGACGTTGGTTAATATATTTACATGTTCGATACATTAAGCCTATTTTCTTTGCAATCTTAGCTTCTAAATTACTTATATGTTCTCCAAAGTTGAAGTTCATATCAATCAAGACTGCTAAATACTTCATTTTGTCGACTCTTTGAATTTCACTGTTCCTTATTTTCAAGTTAACATTGCATGGATAATTGATAACCATGGTACTTAGGTTTTTCGAAAATACCATAAATTTGGTTTTATCCACATTTACTTTCAACTTTCTTAGGCACAACCATTTGTATAAGGTTTTCAAATCCTCTTGCATCTTTGACATAGCACAATCCGTATTTCTTTCACTGATGGTAATCAATGCATCATCCTCAAATAGACGAATTTTGCAATGTTTTAAGCATGATTTAATATCGTTAATATATATTGTAAACAATATTGGTGCCTGTGCTGAGTCTTGCGGTAGGCCAATGATTACATCAACAACCGATGATATTGAATTTCCAATAATCGTTCTTTGCTTCATGTTGCTCAAAGATCTTCGGAACCATTCCAATTCTTTTCCCCTAATACGAATTTTAAACATGACATCCTCTTTCTATTCTGCAATTATCATATTCAGTGCTGTTTCACAAGAATGACTTTACCTAAAACCAGATTGCTCAGGTATAATTATATCGTGTTTTTCTAAGTATGCTACTAGTTGATATTTAACCATTGTTTCCATTATTTTTTCATCTGCAGGTAACGTATTGATTGGACGGAGCTCCTCCGGCTTCACTGTATTTTTAACTTTTTCCACAGGTACTATTGTAGATATTTTCCAGAAATTAGGAAAAATGCTGTAGTTGAATGAATCGTTTATGACTTCTTTGTAGAAGTGAGCAGTATACATCATGGCGTCTTTAAATACACCTTCCGACAAAAGTTTTTTCCCGCCCTATTTCTTTTTAAATTTCCTAGTGATATTTATTATATCACCTAATACTATGTCTGTGAATTCAAAGGCTTCAATTTGATTATTTACGCTTATTTCGGCAGCATAAGGAATTATTTCAATACTTTCATTAATTTCGACTATGCTCTTAACAAACAAATTTTTCAGGGCGCTGGCAATATCGCACTCCTTCTCAATGCATTCATCATTAATTATTATTTTGGTTATGTGTTTATTGGCATCAGTAATCTCTGCGAGATCTTTCAAACACCTCCTCATCCGTTTCATGTCTCCGTGATTATCGAGCACCCTATCTTCCATATATTTCTTCTTTTTATACTTGAATGTTTTTTTGTATGTTCTTTTAGCTGTATTATGATGATCCCAGCATCCTGTGTTTTTAGCAACATTATAGTTTTATTTTGTGCAATATTCTCAGCTCGCGGTCATACCACTTATTTCTTAGCTGTATTTATATTCTCTTCTCATACGTCAATGCTTGCATGGCTTCAGCTAGGATATCATTCAGTTTTATAACTCTATTTTCTACTCCAATATTATACAAAGAGCTTAAATCGCTTGCTCGCAGCAGACTTATCGGATTTTTGGCACTATAGAACTCCCAACTATTTACGGTGTGGAATTTCCCTATTGTGACAAATTTTGTTCTTGGTATCTTTAAATGTATTGTCTCGTGATCTGAAATTCTATGATCACTCAAATTTTCAGTTAGGATTTCGTCGTTATTACTAAACAGTAAATAAATTTTTGTAGCTGAGTACCCAGTTATTCTCGTATTGAAAGTAATCCTCTGCAACATAGCCATTTGCGCAAATAAACTTGTTGGCTGATTTGAGTATGTTGACGATATATTCATATTTATGTTGAAATCCCCCAACATTATATTATTTTCTGATTCTTTTACATATTAAGTGATGATGTCATTGAGATATAAAATAAAGTCGGCATCACTGCTACTGGTGAGTGATAGAGTACACCTCTTTGCCATTTTAATGCACATTTCTTGATTTTTATGATAATGCACCACACATTCATGTCAATGGATTTTTTGCAGACTATACTAAACTGTATATTTTCATGCACATACATAATGACACCACCAGTATGCCTACGGTATATACAGCTCGGTATCCATTATAAGATCCGTTGTACAGGTTTCTGCGCATAAGATGATACCAGGCTTTCTTATTTGAACGAGCCTCTCCAACTCAGTTTTGTTTGCAGTTATACTACTGATGTTAATATAAATACACTCCAATATGTGCACCCTGTTACGATTATCTCCGTTTACTTTTTTCCGTTTTAGTTGCAACGTCCTTTGGTTGCTAATAGCCAATCCTACTTCTCCATGCGGATAGCTTTCTTTGATGAACAGGACATGTTCTCTCCATTGTATCATGGTTTTCACCTAAAAGTAGATTTAATTCCGTATTTGCTCGCATACAGTTTATACACTTATTGATTTTTTCCTTATTATATTAGGTATATTGATGCTCACCCAAACATTTTGTGAGCAGTCAATCGCTTTATGATTGAAGCCTTTACATTTGAAGCAACACAGTACTTGCACTGCATCACATATTCTGCAGCGCTCCCAACCAACATTCAGCCTCTCTCCAGCTAGTACTTTCGCGAAGACTTCTATCTCCATTTCTAGTACCGCATTGTAATATATTTTCTGGTTCTTTTTGACCTCCTATTGCTTTACTACTTGATATCCGTTTCATTAAGACAATTATTTTGCCACTTGATTCGTTGTGTCAATTCATTGTTGTCATATTTAAAGTTTATTTATTTATTTATTTATTTTTTAATTCCGGTTTATTTGTAATAATAATGCCAAGGTTGAGTTTTTTATGTATATCCGTTCGCATTCAGTGCTCTATTCTCAATCAATCTTCATTCTTTTTTTTCATGTACACTTGAGTACAAATTAAATTCTCTTAATACTCTTAGAATAGGAGAATTAAAGGAATACATTGTTCTAACTCGATCAATAAAAAAGATGTCATTACTCCTCAAGCTTCGGCCTGGGATATGAAATGAAATGCATTCTAGCAAGGCAGAGGAATCAATAGTTCCACGAACTATGTCATCAACAAAAGAAAGTGACAGAATGATTCTTCTGGAGTATAACAATTTTAAGTTAATTAGCTGGCATCTAGCAGTGTACGAATGTAACGGATCCATGAACCTAATCGACCGAAGAGCGAATCTAATAAAAGATTCTTGAATTCGTTCAATCCTCTTGATATGACAATCATAATAAGGTCTCCAGATATAGACAGCATATTCTAACTTTGATCATACCAAACTCGTATACAATAATTTCAGTGTATAAGGGTCCTTAAAATCTGAGCCAAAACGGCGAATAAATGCAAGCATTGAGTAGGATTTAGCAATTATGTAATTTATATGACCAAGAAATAAGAAGTTGGAGTCAAATATAAAACCGAGATCCGAAATTTCTCTAAGGGTGCAAAGTTGAGAGTCCTCGATACAATATAAGGTGGGAATGGGAGAACGAGACTTTGAGAAAAAATATGAAAACACTTTTTTATGTTCAAATTTAATCGGTTACTATTACACCAGGTTACAACGTTATTAAGATCCTCTTGTAATTTCACAGAGTCAAGGTGACTGGTGACAGCCGTAAATATTTTCAGGTCGTCAGAATATAACAGAAATCTTGAGTGTCGAAGCAGCTTGATATGTCATGTATAAAAATAAAAAAGAGCACCGGACCCAAAATACTACCCTGGGGAACACCAGAGAAGGCAATAAAAGAACGTGATGAAGTATTGTCAACTTTTACTACACAGCTTCTTGATGAAAGGTACGACCTTATCTGGTTACGCGGTGTAGGCTGTCACCCGTCCCATATCCCTCCTTTTTTTATACGTATCTCTATGAATTTATATATATAACCCGTACTTGGTATTATATTCGACTATTGAATTGTATTATATCGAATATCTATGAATTTATATATATATCCCGTCTCTTGTATTGTATTCGATTATTGAAGTGTATTATATTGAATTATCCCCTAAAATCAATGCATTGTATTTACTCTTAAATTCCCTATTGGGAATCCTCATGGCCGTGTGGCAGCCTCCACCGCGCAAAATTCACCAAATCGAATTCGCCGCAAGTACAGGATGGCGATCTGGCATGATCGCCACCTGTCAAAAAACACCACCTTTTGTGTATATATAAAACTTTGATCATTGTCATCTGAAAAAGTTCACACGCTTTTGTAAAATTTCCTTTTTTTATGCAAATGAATACCTTTGCTTATTATATATTTTGCTATCATACGAATTAACAAGTTTCATACGTTTTCATTGGCATTTTTCTTGATATTGATTTGTGATATTACGGTATTGTACCTATTGTTATTACATCTCAAAAAGCAGTAATTAATTACTAATAAATAAGTGTGTGGTGAGAATAAGTGACTTTCCTTTATTTTGGATGAATCATATGAATATAGCAATTAGCTATTGAAACGAGTGTTTTCCTCGAGCTGCAATTTTAAACGGATACAAAATTCTTTGATTACATAAGCCCCATACGCAGAGAACAATACGCCGGGATCATCACCTACTCCAGTTTCTGATCACTGGAAGTGTGGACAGTGGACAAGGCTGCGTATCATATCCTTTTATCGGCTATCAGGTGTATTTTGCCACACAAATCGGTGCTCACCCGCATACGTACTGATACTTTACATTGCCATAATCTCCATCGTGTACACAATACCAGGTAATTTGCTTCATAATATACGACGGTAAGTCCCTCATATAGTGAAGTAAGAAACGATAGCCTGCTTGAAGCAGTAAGTCTTAGCGCACTACCTCCTAAAGCTCATGTTCACCCAGCAGTGGAGGGAGAACACCCCAACTAACCCCACAACAACGATCAGTAGGCTGACTAATTAGCTAATTGTCCTTCGAGCCGGATAGACGAACCCAGCCCCTTGTACAATAATATACATATATTAAAATATATCCCTCCGTAAATTTTGGTGGATCCCGACCACATAAAATTTTCCCGCCAAAAATATATTTTTCCTGCCACAAAATATATATGTATATCCCACATAAGTATTACTCGGGATACCCAGCAGCAAATTCGGCCACATTCGCATAGTTTGAATTACCCAGCAGTAAATTCTGCCGCTCATCCCAACTGCTCCCAGACTAATCCCAATTGAGTCTAACTGGTCCTAGCCTACTACACTCTCGATAGGAAAACTTATCCCTTTGGTTTTCCCGTAGAAATAAACACTCGGCAATCTCCAAAATAACCAAAATAGCCAAAATAAAATTAAGCAAGTGCCTCTTCAGAATGGCTAGCGTGGTCGAAAGTAAATTTATATCCGAAACGGATCTCTTTTCGGATTACTGCGCTCGGTTCGGTACAACCGACATCCAAGATAGCACCGAGGCATCCCTAAAAATAAAAAACAAAAATATCGATGTGTTCTGGGAAAGGCTACAGAGCGCATATGACGCTGTCGTAGAGTCAGATGACAACGACCTTCCCGACGACTTTAAGGCCTCAGCCTTCACCATATACCGCGCCTGCCTTATAGCATATGAAGACACAAAGGCAAGAATAGGCGATCAGCTCCAGCTAAGGGTACTAAGCAATCCCGTCCCCGCTACAACCACACTCCCCAAGAAAATTCCGGGATGCACCTCAAAGTACCCGCCTGTGACACCGAAGTCTTTTACGGGAGTTATGATCAATGGCCGTCCTTCCGTGACATGTTCACAGCGGTCTATATCGACCACCCAAAACTCTCGAGCGCCCAAAAACTGTACCACCTCAGGTACAAAACCCAAGGAAAAGCCGGCCAGATAGTAAAACAATTCCCACTTAGTGATGACAACTTTGCTCTGGCGTGGGAAGCCCCGAAATCCCGTTATGAAAACAAAATAGTCCTGGTCGACAATCAAATCCGAATTCTCATGAATCTAAAAGCGATTCAATCGGAAAACAGCGATGAAATCCAAAGATTGCAATCCTCTGTAAACAGCTGCCTCAAAATATTAGCAACCCAACAAGTCTCGACAGAGAGTTGGGATCCCATTTTAATTTATTTAGTAACGTCCAAGCTCCCAGAAAATACTGTTGCGCTTTGGGAACAATCATTAAGCTCCAGACGAGACCTACCGAACTGGTCCCAAATGGATCAGTTTCTGACTATTCGCTACGAGATAGTGGAAAGGGTGGATCAATGGCGACCAGCCAAACCCCGATATAATCCACCCTCCACCAACTTCTCAAGGCCTTCCCCAAGTCAGAACAATCCCCAGTTCAGGCAGGCTCAAAGCCAAAACCAAAGCCGCAACCCCCCGCAGAACAGCAACTATACCCAAAATCGCACAAATGCTCATGTGGTCGAGCATCAAAAAATCTACGCCTGTAGAATGTGCAAGCAGGCCTCCCACACGCTACAAAGCTGCTTGCGTTACAAAAAGCTGGCAATCCCTGAACGGAAAAAATTCATGACAGAAAACAATATGTGCGAAAACTGCCTGTCCCAAACCCACCTCTTAAAAGATTGCACAAGCACAAGAACGTGCCTCCACTGCCAAGGTCGCCACAACTCCACCCTCCACGACGCCGGAGTATCTCATAAAACCAATGGCCCTCGGAAAACAACAGCTCAAGTAGCAACTAGTCAGGACGTTACCAACCCAGATCCGAAAAAGGAACTTCCCACCACCTCAAATGCTGCCCGCATCCAATCTTTGCATGCAGAAAATGATAGCAAGATCATTCTCCCCACAGCGATAGTGTCCATAGAACACCGAGGGGACTACTTCAGGGTCAGAGCGTAGCTTCATCTCATCAAAAGCTCAAATCAAGCTAGGCCTCCCATATACCCACTCCCTATTTGAAATATCAGGCATGGGAGGCGGAGTAGTACAAACCTCCAACAAGTTATGTTCACTGACCCTAGTCTCAAATGACCACAAGGTAAAAATAAAGGCCCAGGCTAAATAACGACCAAATACGTAAATGGTCACACCTCAAGCTAGCAGACCAGAATTCTCAGAATCCCTCCCAAATCGATCTGGTGTTAGGCAGCGATCTCATCCCTCAAATCATGCTAAATGGCATAGAAAAGATCTCGTCCACACTGCTAGCACAAAACACGATATTTGGCTGGATAATAAGTGGCCAAACCCCCGAAAAGGTCGGATCACACTCCTCCCAAGCGTGGGAAGTGACGAATGTCCAGCTGAATGAACAGCTAAGACAATTCTGGGAAATCGAAGAAATACCCAGAACGCGAGTGGAAACCCCAGAAGATAAAATGTGCGAAGAATTTTATCAAAGCACAACCGCTCGCATGGATGACGGTCGATATATGGTTCGGCTCCCCTTTAAATCAACATTCCCGAACGATATCGACCTAGGTCAATCCCGTAATGCAGCCCTACGACAGTTCCATGGCATAGAACATACTCTCTCAAAAATGGGCGATCTCAAGCAACAATACGACCAGGTACTCGAAGAATATCTGTCCCTAGGCCACATGGAAGAATGCAGTCCCAATGAAATAGAATCCCTGGGTAAATACTGTTCATTCTATCTCCCTCACCATGCAGTCGTAAGGCCAGACAAGAAGACAACAAAAGTCAGACTTGTATTCAACGCCTCTAAAAAGTCGGGTTCCGGTCACTCCCTCAACGATGTTTCATATACCGGACGAACCCTCCAACCCGATCTCAGACTTATGTTGTTCAAATGGCGAACATATAAATATGTGTTTAATGGCGATGTCGAGAAAATGTACCGCCAAATTCTCTTGCACCCCGATGACCGAGACTACCAACGAATAATATTCCGAACCCCCGAACACAGTCCAATAAAGGACTACAAGTTAAAAACGGTCACCTTCGGGGTTAACTGCGCGCCTTTCCTGGCTATTCGCACCCTACACGAGCTGTCAAAAGATGTAGCCGATTCCCATCCACGCGCAGCCCCAATACTAAAATCCGAGACGTATGTTGACGATATTTTATCTGGCAGTCATGATCTCCACTCAGCCGAGCAATCTCTAACAGTGACTATAAACGCTCTCAATTCAGCCGGCTTTCCCCTAAAAAAGATCACAGCAAACCATCCCAACATCCTCCAAAAAAATATCGAAAACTGATCTGCTGGAAACAAACTTTCTCGAGTTCGAGAAGACTAGCACCGCCAAGACCCTGAACATCCAGTGAAATGCCCTAACGGATACATTCTCGTATACCATCGACTCAAATCCGGCATCCACTGCAGCCACGAAGCGGCAAATTCTCTCCTCCATTGCGAAACTTTTCGATCCCGCAGGGTGGCTGACGCCCATAATGATCCAAGCGAAGATGGTCATGCAAGAATTGTGGTTAGACGGGACCGAATGGGACGAGAAGGTTAAACCCATCCGTCTAGCCAAATGGACGCAGTTTTCTCAAAATCTTCCCTCGATCTTAGCCATCCATATACCCCGATGGATGAATTTTACGCCCGATCAATATGTTGAGCTCCACGGATTCTGCGACGCCTCAGAAAAGGCTTATTGTGCAACCCTGTACCTAAGAAGTGCCGTCGGTACTCAGGTCCACTCTCACCTTATAGTGTCCAAAGGCAAAGTGGCTCCTCTCAAAACTATTAGTTTGCCACGCCTGGAGCTATGCGGAGCGCTCTTATTAGCAAAATTAGTCGCAGTAGTCCAACCCCATCTCGGCGTAAGCCAAAAAAAATTAATCATGTGGTCCGATTCGAAAATCGTGCTAGCCTGGTTGGAAAAGCCACCCCACTCGTGGAAAACATACGTCTCTAACCGAACATCGCAGATCATAGACCTCGTTGGAAATGTCCCTTGGCGATATGTGCGAAGCAAAGACAACCCCGCGGATCTTGGAACCAGAGGATGCAGCCCCGACGATCTCGCTAACTCATCGCTATGGTGGAATGGTCCAGAGTGGCTTTCCCGACCCCCCCCCCCCCCCCCCCCCCCCCCCCCCCCCCACCAACGGCCAGAAATATTGTACCTCGCCGAGTCGAAGCACTGCATGCAGCGGAAGAGTCAGAAGACTTCTTAGACCGGTTCTCCGCCTATCCCCGCGCCCTACGCGTAACAGCGTACGTGTTGAAATTTGTAACTCGGCTTCGAAATGCTGTAGGAGGCAATTGTACCCCTAACGATCCCGCCCTCTCTTACGCCGACGTCATGCGCACGGAAATCCGTCTGTTGAGCTTGACTCAGTCGAGATTGGAATTGTGTTCGGATCTCACCAGTAAGGCTTTTCTCGCTGCCTTCGAGGGTACCCAAAACAAATGATGAGCGACAACGGCACAACATTCATTGGTGCTAAGCGAGCTACCGAAGTAGAGTTCGTGACCTTTCTCAACGAAGTCTCGACAGATATTGTCCAAAAGTATGCGCCTCAAGGCATCGAATGGAAATTTATACCCCCCGGCGCACCCCACATGGGCGGATTATGAAATCTGCCGTCAAAAGCTTTAAAACCCATCTTAAAAGGGTCGCCGGAACACACAGCTTCACCTTTGAAGAATTCTCGACTCTTTTAGTTCGTATCGAGGCCGTTCTCAACTCTCGTCCTATCTCCCCGCTTTCTCAGGACCCAGCGGATCTCACCGCCCTCACACCCGGCCACTTTCTCCGAGGCGCACCCCTTCTCGCCATCCCCGAGTCGAACTATGAACACCTCTCTATGATCAACCGTTGGGAACGGTTGAAAGTTTTACATCACCAATTCAGCAAACGTTGGAAGAACGACTATCTCATGGAGTTACACAAGCGTTATCGATGGCAAACCGCTCAACCTCCCCCTAAAATCGGCGATCTAGTCGTCATCAAGGAAGACAACCTACCCCCTACCGAATGGCGCCTAGGACGCGTGGAAGACACCTATCTAGGAAGAGACGGCCATATCCGAGTAGTCGACGTACGCACGCAAAACGGTGTTCTCACCAGGCCTATCACAAAACTGTGTTTCCTGCCACCAGCGGAACCCGACTCAGATCCCCATGGTTCCATATCATCTCCCGAACCAACTATAGTCCACTAAGCTTACCTATCGACACTATTCCAGAACCCAACTGAATCACCCCCGTGTCTTTCACAGGCAGTCTCTAACTCGACGCGTCTTCTCAGGCGTAAAACTAACATGCATCTACATGCTCTCTTCCGACAGATGGATCGTCAGCGCCCTCCGGTTCCAACACCCCGACGCTCGCTGTCATCGCAAGTGGTTGTGCCCGCGGCCCGCTCGCAACGTAACGAGGCAGTGCCGGATTATCGAAAGTGCCGATTGTGCATGCGGCATCACGCACTCCTGAGGTGCCCTGTCTTCGCAACTATGCAGCCGCAACAATGTGCGTTAACCGCTAGGGCACACCAGTACTGTCTCAATTGTTTGGCGCTGTCCCATCGGACCAACGAGTGCACCTCCACCGAACGCTGTCGGGTCTGCGGGCATCCTCACCATACATTGCTACACTGGGAAACCGAAGGTCGCCAGCCGCCGTACGTCGCACCATCACAACAGGCAACTCGTTCGCGACCACGTCATCCGGAGCAGCGCCGTCACGATCCCGCCGTTCAAAGTCGCACTGCTCGTCGTCGTCAGCAGTCCAATGGGCGCGCACCACCCACGCATCCAACCCCGCGGCCTAGCGTCGGAGACCGTACCATCCGGTGCACCGCCACCGGCTTACGCACATCCATGTATAAAAGAAAGGTTGGGAAGATCCTGATGCAGGAAGCAGTACGCGCCTTGCAGTAGCTGAAACAAACATTAGGTGCTTAGTGCACTTAGGCGGCCCAGGATGGTTACGCGGTGTAGGCTGTCACCGTCCCATCTCCCTCCTTTTTTTATACGAATCTCTATGAATTTATATATATAACCCGTACTTGGTATTATATTCGACTATTGAATTGTATTATATCGAATATCTATGAATTTATATATATATCCCGTCTCTTGTATTGTATTCGATTATTGAAGTGTATTATATTGAATTATCCCCTAAAATCAATGCATTGTATTTACCCTTAAATTCCCTATTGGGAATCCTCATGGCCGTGTGGCAGCCTCCACCGCGCAAAATCCACCAAATCGAATTCGCCGCCACCTGTCAAAAAACCACCATCTTTTGTGTATATATAAAACTTTGATAATTGTCATCTGAAAAAGTTCACACGCTTTTGTAAAATTTCCTTTTTTTTATGCAAATCAATACCTTTGCTTATTATATATTTTGCGATCATACGAATTAACAAGTTTCATACGTTTTCATTGACATTTTTCTTGATACTGATTTGTGATATTACGGTCTTGTACCTATTGTTATTACATCTCAAAAAGCAGTAATTAATTACTAATAAATAAGTGTGTGGTGAAATAAGTGACTTTCCTTTATTTTGGATGAATTTTTTTATTTTTTTTTTATTTTTATATGAATATAGCAATTAGCTATGAAACGAGTGTTTTCCTCGACTGCAATTTTAAACGGATACAAAATTCTTTGATTACATAAGCCCCATACGCAGAGAACAATACGCCGGGATCATCACCTACTCCAGTTTCTGATCACTGGAAGTGTGGACAGTGGACAAGGCTGCGTATCATATCCTTTTATCGGCTATCAGGTGTATTTTGCCACACAAATCGGTGCTCACCCGCATACGTACTGATACTTTACATTGCCATAATCTCCATCGTGTACACAATACCAGGTAATTTGCTTCATAATATACGACGATAAGTCCCTCATATAGTGAAGTAAGAAGCGATAGCCTGCTTGAAGCAGTAAGTCTTGGCGCACTACCTCCTAAAGCTCATTCTCACCCAGCAGTGGAAGGAGAACACCCCAACTAACCCCACAACAACGATCAGTAGGCTGACTAATTAATAAAAATGTGGAGTGAAATCCCAAACTGGCTAGTTTGGGTAATAAAAGCGAGTGACTAACTTTATCAAAAGCTTTCGAAAAGTCCTTATAGATGGTGTAAACTTGACAACGGTTACCAAAAGCTGATAAACAGAATTCTGAAAATATAGTTAGATTTGTCGTGCTAGATCTTCCTGGCAGGAAGCCATGCTGATTCGGTTATATCAAGCTCTTAACGGCAAACCACATTTCTGTTTAACGATGTACTCAAATAATTTAAAAACCGTAGATAATTTAGAGATGGGTCTGTAATTGGAAATATCATTCTTGTTACCGCTTTTAAAAATAGGGGTAATAGAAGTAATTTTCCAAGCATTGATAAATTCGCCACTATCAAGCGATTTATTGAGCAAAAGCTGGAAAATTTTTAAATAGGCAGGCCGATAAGCCATCGACATCAGTCTGTGTTGTGTAACTAATATTCCTAATGTCATCTATTACGTCATCAATTATTAGGTTGAGAGCGCCGAAATTAATAGGAGAGTCAACGACTGGGCCCTGGTTTTCAGTTTCTTCAATGTCAGACTCAAAGTTGGAACTTAAAAAGCCCGCAAAAAGATTTGCAGCCTCATAGGAGGTCGATGCAACGACTTCTTTATAGAATACCTCAGGCGGAATAATAGAACACGATTTTTAGACTTAACATAAAGCCAAAACGCTATAGGGTTCGTTTTGATTTCAATTTCATATTTCTGAATATAATTTTTATGTAGCAACCTACTCCTCATAAAGCCAGTGTACTACTCCTGGCGAGAGCCCCATCTCGCTTCCCAAGGCAGTCGGTTCTATGTACCGGAGCGACTCGGAATTTTCCCGACCAAGGACTGTCATTTCAGTGTGACCCCATTTAATTTGTTTCGTCCCTCCCACAAATTGTCATCCTCCCAGCAGCTCCTTGCAGCAGGACTGCTACATATTCTCTTACTCCGGGAAGGTATCGAACCCAATCCGAGCCCGTCTCCTGACCCCGGTCATGAGAAATGTTTTGCTGCATTTGCCAGAAAAGAATCTTTTTAGGACGGTCATACTCTGTTCAGTGTGTCTCGTGCAAGGGATGGTTGCATCGGACAGGTTGTTCTGGGCTTGATCCCAAAACCCGACGTCCACGTAACTTTTATAAATCTTTTGTGGCTCCTTGCTGCTCACGCCCAAGGGCGTCCCGTAGTCTACGCCTAAGCGTATCCCCACTACCTTCCAGCAGCTTCGCTGCTCAGCAAGCCACAACAAGTACCCGCTGCTGCTCGCGCCCCACGGCGCCAACAACTCAAACAGCTGATACCACTCATAACTACTACCTTCGTAGTAGAGCTGTAGCAATGCTGAGCATTAGCCCCTGCCCCCGTCTTCTTCTCCCCCCCTCTTTTCTGGCAGCAATCGTGCAGGTCAGGGAAACAGACTCTTAGTCCCTGCCTCCGTTTGCACCGTCTGCCAGCACAGAATATATAGGTTTGCGACATCCGCTCAATGCAGCTCCTGCCTTGGGTGGTGCCACTTTCCAAGATGTTCTGGTCTCCGCGACGGCAACCCCCCGACGGGTTTCATCGCGCCATGTTGCCAGGTCGCAAACCCAATCATCCGGGTACCCCAATGCTTGCCCAAGGGCGCCCAGTCCCAAGGCCACAACAGCAATTGCGTCCTGGCCTTCCACAACCTAGGCGTAGTCACCCCTCACTTACCCCAGAGTGGCGGCGTCACCCCTCATGCACTTCAGAATTCTGCAGTTCAACTGTAATGGACTAACTGGGAAGATTACGGAGATAGTCGATTTCATGAAGCGGCACAACATCCGCATTGCTGCGATTCAAGAGACTAAACTCACGGCAAGATCTGCATTGCAGACCTGCTCTGGTTATAATGTCCACAGGAAAGACCGCGAGAGCGGAAATGGAGGCGGCCTCGCGTTTATTATACACCACTCTGTGCAATATCATATATTTGATCCTGGCATCGACCGCAGTGACAATGTCTTAGAACGTCAAGGCCTATCTGTCCGGTCAGGCGATGCAAATCTAGAAATCATCAACATCTACATCCCTCCTGTCACCTGTTGCCCCAGTGGATTCCGCCCTAATATCGAGGCCTTACTCACTGGCAACAATCGCATTATCTTAGGCGATTTCAATGCCCATCACGACCTATGGCATTCAAACTTGCGGGCGGACAGTAGGGGTGAGATGTGGCGGATCAAATAGACGAAACGACGTTCTGCACAGTAAACGGAGACGCCCCCACACGTATGGTAGGAAGCTGTCATAGCTCGCCAGATATCCCAATCGTGAGCGCAGAACTCGTAAACTGCGTCAACTGGCAGCCGATGGTAACATTGGCATCCGACCACCTGCCCATACTTATTTCGTTCGAGCGTACCGCCGACTTCATCGTCACCGAAAAACGCACTTTCATAAACTTCAAAAAGGAAAGTGGGAAGAATATAAATCTGCAACAGACAGCAGCTTTGCTGCCCTCCCTATCCCGACTGATGCCCGCCAAGGGGAGCGTGCCTTCCGTAAGGTCATTGAATCCGCTTCGGCACATTCATTCCCGCAGGGAGAATTCCCGAAATCCGGCCCCACTTCCCGGCGGAGGCCGCGAGCTTAGCGAGGGAACGCGACCTTATAAGACAGCTTGATCCAGACGACCCCCAAATAAGGGATATAAACCAACGCATCAGATTGCTTGTGGACGAACACAAGCGGGCGAAATGGGAAGAGCACCTAAGAGGTTGTAACCTCTCTACCGGTGTAGGTAAACTTTGGTCACCGTAAAGTCCCTATCGAATCCGACTAAGCACAAAGACAAAGTTTCCATCGCCTTTGGCGATAAGGTGCTGTCGGATGCGAAAAAATGCGCGAGCGCTTTCTGCCGACAATATATAATGCATCCTACGGTCGACAAAGATAGACGGAGAGCCAATAGACACGCACATAAACACAAACTCAGTGCGTCACCAATTACCATCACCGCTAGAGAGGTTGAGGACCGCCATTGGTCGCGCTAAACCATCCAAAGCAGTGGGCCCAGACGGCATAGCCATGCCGATGCTTAAAAACCTAGGGAAAGAGGGTTTCAAATACTTAGCGCATGTCTTCAACCTGTCTCTTTCCACCTTTGTCATACCCGAGAAATGGAAAATGGCCAAGGTGGTCCCGCTACTAAAGCCTGGGAAACCAGCTAACGTAGGTGAGTCATATCGTCCGATATCTCTCCTATCGCCAGTGGCAAAGACGCTTGAAGCCATTTTGCTCCCTTATTTCCAAGCACATTTGCAGCTAGCCCCTCATCAGCATGGCTTCAGAAAACTCCATAGCACTACCTCCGCGCTAAATGTCATTAGCACCCAGATAAATTGCGGTTTGAATCAATATCCCCACCATAGAACAGTACTCGTAGCGTTAGACCTATCAAAAGCTTTTGATACGGTCAACAATGGCTCGTTACTGCAAGACCGGGAAGGGGTCCACCCTTCCCCCATGTCTTAAAAGGTGGACCGCAAATTATCTGGGTGGTCGGCAGGCATCGGTGCAATTCAGAAACGAAACATCAAAACCAAGGAGAATTAAACAAGAGGTGCCACAGGGTGGTGTCCTATCCCCACTTTTGTTTAATTTCTACATATCTAAGCTACCTTCACCATCGGAAGGAGTCGCAATCGTTTCCTACGCCGATGACTGCACAATAATGGCCACAGGCCCAGGCCCAAAGATCGATGAGCTTAGCAATAAAATAAACGGCTATCTCCCTGATCTCTCCAGTTTTTTCGCCTCGCGAAACCTGGCATTGTCACCGACAAATCTTCCGCGACCTTATTTACAACATGGACGCCCCAAATGTCGACCATATTGAACATCCACGTCGATGGCACTACGCTACCGACTGTCCTACACCCCAAAATCTTGGGTGTGACGTTTGATCAGGATCTACATTTTGGTGCGCACGCAACCGCAATTGTTCCAAGAATTCAGAGCCGTAATAAAATCCTCAAATCCCTTGCTGGCAGTACCTGGGGAAAAGATAAAGAAACGCTCTTGACCACATACAAAGCAATTAGCCAGCCGATTACGTGCTACGCGTCACCCATATGGTCGCCAAGCCTAAAAACCACCCACTGGAAGAAACTACAGGCCTGCCAAAATACTGCTCTCAGAATCGCCACGGGCTGTCTTCTTATGTCCCCAGAACACCATCTGCATAATGAGCGAGAATACTCCCCATCAGGGAGAGAAATGAGATGCTGACCAAACAGTTTCTGTTGAATACCCAGAAACCTGGGCATCCCAACAGACATCTGATTGACGAACCAGCACCGCCTAGGGGCCTAAGGAGTCATCTCCGTAAGCATTTTGAGGAAATACGGCACCTGAGAACCCAGCCGTATGAAGCGGAAAAACACAAGCAGGTCCTTGGTGAACTCCATAGACAGGCGTCGGACCTTTATGTCGGGAATTGCCCGGTGAATCCAGTACTTAAAGAAAAATATACAGAACTCGCAGAAGAGGAACGCATACTCCCAGGGAAACGCGTGTCACTCTTGCTCAACTTCGTTCTGGATACTGTAACAGGTTAAACTCTTACCTATCCAGAATCAACCCCGACATACAAATGTATGCCCTGCTTGCAATGTGTCCCCACATGACACCAACCATCTCTTTAATTGTAATGTGGAACAACGCCTCTAACACCCCTTTCCTTATGGTCCACCCCTGTTGAAACGGCAAGTTTCCTTGGACTCCCGTTAGAGGATATTGATGACAATTTGTGATCGGTCGCGGCTATTAGGTGGGGCGAGCATTGCTACAACAACAACAACAGAGCCCCCATCTCTTTCCGATAGCCCCCCTGCAGCAGTACAAGGCAACCGCGGCCTTCCTGGCCCTATCTTCCACATTGGGCCTCCAGGACAGCTTCTTGTCCAGAACAATTCCCAAATATTTAACCCTGTCAGTAAGTACCAACGGTACCCCTCCAATCGAAGGAGTTCTGAAGTCGGGTATCTTATATCTCCTTGTAAAAAGAACCAATTCTATTTTTCCCGGGTTGACCGCCAATCCACATGATTCAGCCCACCTAGCCACAGTATCCAGGTATCCCTGCAGAACATCGCGCAGGGTGCCCAGAAATTTGCCCCTGACTAGGATAGCGAGGTCATCTGCACAGGAAACCACCCGACAACCATTGGCTTCCAGCTCCACAAGAAGCTCGTTGACTACCACAACCCAGAGCAGAGGAGATAGACACCCCCCTGTGGCGTGCCCCTGCACACCTTCCTCCTTATTATGGCTCCTCCCCACTCCGCTGCGACAATTCTGCCGCATAGAAGTTTTCTAATAAATTCAACCAGAGCCGCTTCGACTCCTAAACCCACCAGAGCTCTTTCGATTGCCCCCGGTAAGACATTGTTAAAAGCCCCCTCGATGTCTAGAAAGGCACCCAGAGCATACTCTTTATGTTCTAGAGACCCCTTGCTTTACAATCGA
The DNA here is from genome assembly GCF_040869045.1 of Eurosta solidaginis. Lineage (NCBI taxonomy): Eukaryota > Metazoa > Arthropoda > Insecta > Diptera > Tephritidae > Eurosta > Eurosta solidaginis. Next base: position 100,363,020 of record NC_090323.1, on the reverse strand, counting down.
ATGGAGAGCCGTTTCCGTCGATCTGCCTTTGCAGTACGCATGCTGTGAAGCCGACAGTAACCCCCCAGGTATCCTTTCTCGTAGGTACAGGTCAATCAGCCGCTCAAAACGTCTTAAGAAGGAACGACGAGAGACTGATTGGCCTGAAATCCTTAGGTGACACATGAGAGCTCCTGCCGGCCTTCGGAATGAAGATGACCCTAACCGTGTGCCACGACTTAGGGATATAGTTAAGCCTGAGGCAGTTAGTGTAGATGATGGCCAACCAGCGGCAGGAAATCCCCAAAGACCCTTGAAGTTGCGCAGGAATGATGCCATCCGGACCGGGTGACTTATAGGGCTTGAACGAATTTATAGCCCAGGATATTTGACTTTCCCGTAGTGGGATGGCAGGCATTTCTGCATGGCCAGCAACCGCCGACCACGCAAGCGAAGATCCCTGCGCAACTGGGCATCGGGAAAATGATTGTCCAGTAAAAGTCTCAGGGACTCCTCGCTACTCATCGACCAGTCCCCACCATCATCTCTCAGATACCCCCGAGGGGCGGGATTCCTAGAGAGTACTTTTCTAAGCCTCGCGGATTCATTGCAGCCCTCTACGTTTTCGCAGAAGCTTCGCCATGAATCTCGCTTGGCTAATCTTATTTCATATTTATAAATCCCCAGACTCACCTTATAGAGCTCCCAGTCCGAGGGTAGTTTACTCCTCCTGGCTCTGTTAAAGAGCCGCCTACTGGACGCTCTTAGGTCGTCAAGGGAATCAGACCACCAGGGCGGCTTGCCCTTCCCTCCATAAGTTTTCAGTGGGCAGGACTGTTGAAAGGCGCTATTGCTTGCCAAGGTGAAGTTTTCCACCAGACCGTCTATTTCAGATTCGGACAGGTCCGAACCAACGATAGGCGCCTCCGGCAATAGCTCTCCCAACTTCCTACAATACAAGTCCCAGTTGGTACTTTTAGGGTTCCTAAAAGATATTTTACCGGGACGTTCTTCATTCACCGAGAACTGAATATATCGGTGATCAGAGAAAGAGTGCTCGTTGAGAACCCTCCATCCAGATATCCGATCTTCCAGTTCTCTGCTAACCAGGGTGAGGTCCAGGACCTCCTCCCTTACCGCAGTAATAAAAGTCGGGTCATTCCGCCTATTACATATACAAAGTCCCTCATCTACAATAAAAGTAAATAAAGACTCACCTCTGGTGTTCGTATCCGAGCTCCCCCATATGCTATGGTGTGCATTAGCATCGGCACCTATGATTACGCCAACACCTCTCCGCCTAGCTTCAGCGGTGATTTCGCCCAGTATCACAGGCCGTTGTCCCGTTACGTCCCCATGGGGTATATACGCTGAGACCACCCACAATTCATTACTGCCTCGCTCGAGGCAGACCGTGGTTACGTCAGCATTGCTGAAATTAGAGAGAATAAAAGCTTTAAATTCCTTTTTAATAAGCACACAGGATCTAGGCCTACCTGCCTCCCCATGCACCAAGGTGTTGATTTTTCCCGTCCTTAATCCAGAAATTTTTCCGCCGTTACTACTCAGCCACGGCTCCTGGACAAGGACTATATCCACTCCGCCTTTCTCAAGACAGAGCAACAAGTTTGCGGAAGCCGCCTTAGAATGCTGAAGATTGATTTGACGGATTTCCATCAACACCACCCTTCTTCTTCTGCACCCCATCCTTGGCGGCTTCGCCCTCGGAGACTAGGAGATCCTCCTCCCCCCCCCCCCCCCCCCCCCCAACAGACGACTCACACTGATGACGGATCCCGCCATCGATGATTCGCCCTCGGAGGCTAGGAGCTCCTCCTCGGCCCTATCAGCCAGAAGACTAGCACTGTTGACAGATCCCGCTATTGACGGGACGTCAACAGTGCTTTCGCTGTCCAAATTAGCGGAGTCAGCATCCACAACCATGGGTACTGGCTCCCCTGCGGACGCCTCCACCTCCCGAACAGTCTCTGTGGGAGAGGAACCATCTCCCCTGGAATCGGCGTGGTAGATTTTGAGAACCACACGCTCGAGGCCATAGGAGATAACCCCCTCGTGTCAGAGAGAGGACCGGTGGACTCTGCGTTTAGCAGAATCAGCACTTGCCGACGTGGCCCAACAGCCTCCTCTACTCTGAGGATCCTCCAGTTATGCGTCGGAAGGTTCGGGTTGCAGTAACGCATTAATTCAAGTATTTTCTCCGGCTGAGATGGCCCGGCAGGCAACCACACCCGAGCCCCCGGTCGAAGGGGAGATCCCTCCGTTCCACGGCCTCGAGTCTGGCTCCCCTCCAGACCTCCCCAACCAAAGAAATTAATTTCTTAAAGATACAGGCCGACCGCTCGTCAGCACAAGTAATCAGTCTAAAACCATGATACCACCCCCAGTATTCGAAGCATGGCCGCGTACCTGGGCTCTCCATAACAGCGGTCATATAGGCCGCTGATATGGCGCTGGCGACCCACGGCCAGTCCTCTCGGGAGATGGCACCATCCTCCCTACTCCTATCCAGGACCCCGAGGGTGATGGAGCCCCCTCATTTAGCGATTTCGCTAAACGAAATTGCGTCCCCACCTCCTCGGGCCCTTTTTGTCGTTGAGGCATTCCGCTCATCCGACCTTTGCCGCTTCATAGCCCCCAAACCCTGCTGTTCACCCGCATCGTTCGACACCGGTGTGTGGTCGTCGCAAGCTACGACGCTCCTGGCCCACTCCAGCGTCCGGGAATGCTTCTCAGACATCTGAGCTGCATCCCTTGCGCCGTAGCGCTCCAAGATCTTCTCAGCTAGGCGCCGATCACCCAGAGCTTTCCTACGCGGCGTCGATCGCCTACCTTTCCCGGCAGGCTTCGTCCCCAGGGCTCCCGTTGGGAAAGCTCCTCGCGACAGGGCTTCCTTACTAGTACTGGGCTGGTCCGTCGCATTCGCCGGACCTCTGCCTTTCCCTGTCACAGCCCCATATGGGCCTGCATTGGGTGTCGGTTTCGACACCCCTCCACTACCCGAACTACCCGTACCTACGGGGTTTGAAACCAAACCCCTGCGCTGATCCGTCTGATCAGCCCTTTTGACCCGCCGGGAGCTTTCCCGGCTGGCGGCGACCTGCTTCGGAGCACTCTCCGCACCTGTCGCGTCCCTCGCACCATGACGACCTTCGCCGTCACTCCTACCCTCCTTTTTGTTCGTCTTCGTGTCCATTCTAAGAAGTCCCCCCTCAAGGCCGCTATCCGGAGCCGATTGTGTAGTCGCCCTTCAACGGTCCCGTGGTTATCTATGCTGCGCAGGGAGGCCACGCGAGGGTTGACGCATTACCTTATTGGTAATGCGTTCAGAGCCAGACCGGACGCAAAGCGGGAAAATCTTCAACCGCACCTACACCACCAACTTAACGGCGACGGAGCCGGAACGTACCTTGAAGCCCGCCACGGTTTTAACGGGACGTGGGCAGGTGCAGCATTAGCCTACCAGCCATTTCGATAGGGTTTCACCCCGACCTACTAAGGTGGCAGAATACTGCACCTACCAGCCCAAAGTCATCATGTCGCATGTGGTCATAACAAAGCGTTCGCGAGATGATCGGGTTTGGTACCGAAACGTACCGGATGCATTGCTCTGTAAAAACTTTTTAACGCAGTAAGTACCCCACACACCTTTCATGAACATGAACGAGTGCTGAGTTCTGAAATATTCACAAGGACAAATTACTTATTCTGAATTCTTTAAAGCGTTCACGCACTGCTGTCAATTGAGTCCATTTCAAACAAAAAAGTACGAATAGCTTGTGAAATACATATGTATGTACATATTTTAGCTGTTTTAAATTGCTATTTAACGTATCATTTAAATTGTTGCGAAAAGCGAAGTAAAAACAAAGATATTAGACAAAAGAAAATACTCACATTCACGTGCGCAAAGGGGTGTATGGAAGGATTTGGTAAAATAAAAATACATTCTTAAAAGGCTCAAATCTCATACATAGAGAGTATGTGAATGAGTAGCAATTTTCTATGGTGATAAGTCTTTTCACTATGGTAAGCATTTTTCCCAATATTTAACGGCAACAACACGAAATTATATACACCTCATTGTCTTTGTGCTCCTGATACATATAAAACAAGATTTAATATAAACAGGAAATATCGTGACAAAAAAATTGACCATCATCAACCATGCCAATATGGAAAATACAGTATGGTGCATCCCAGCAAAAATCTAGTGACTGAAAATGGCGACCAACAACAAAATATCCCACATTGTTCCACAATTGTTAGTATGACAGAATGAGATGGCCCAATTAAAATGTCCGATCCATATATGCTTGCCTTTTCTTACATGTTATGTACCCTCAACCTGCGAATCCGCCATTTGTTGTTTTCAGCTTGAAACGCCGCAGACGTACCGCATTGAAAAAGTTGCAAATTTCCAAATAAATAGAAGAAAAATTGTTTAAGGTCTGTATAAAAGTTAAAAGTGTACATTTTTCATAAAGAAACATAATTCACAACAATATCAGCAAAAGCAATCCCTAAATTTGGTGCTGTAACGTGTGTTTGTATCCAGAACCAATTCTGCGAAGCCGCCATTGCTATTGAGAAGTAAATTTTGAGCAGACAAGCGTGGACCTAATTTATTATAATTATTAAATTAAGTAAAATTATAAAACTGAACAAGCTGGAAAGCTAAACAAAAAATGAATGAATGGATGTGTAGCGATATGGGAAAAGCCATTTTTGTCACTAGATTTTTGCTGGGATGGTCCTCCAAGTATGCCGCCCGCATCTACTGGACCAGGTGGGGCAATGACACCACATCCAGTTATGCCAAGGTATATACCACAACAGTAACCGAGTTGTGCAATACCACGACAGCAGCAGCAACAACCAATTTGCCAATGCCAAAACAGTCGGGCTATCCACCACAACGTGGTCCACCTGGTTGTCCTCCATAACCTCAACAGCCAGGTTATCCTCTACAACAACCAGGTGCCCCAGGTAGTTACATGAGTCAAATGATGCCACCAACATACCTGGACAGGCGCTAATGCCCAGTCAGCCACCCATGCCGGGCAACCCCCAATATCCGCACGTCCTGGTTATATAATAATAATAATTATTTATTTATTTACGGTCTTTAAAACCTAGTTCAAGATATGCTAATACTACTGATATATTTCAAATATTGCTGATGATTATTTTTGTATTATTTTCTTTAGCAACCACCTGCATCTGGTACTGGTACTGGTATATATCAACAGCCGCAACAGTAGCCCAATGCCGTTTAGATCCCGATCAGATGCCAAATCCGATAATCAGCGCTGGTGGTGGTTTTATTACTAATCAACAAGGTTTATTGCCACCATTGGTGACCACAAAATATGTGGTACAAGATCAGGGTAACTCCACGCCACGTTACGTTAGGTATTGATATTCGAAATTAATGTTTTGTTTGGCAATTACTTTGATCTTTCACGTTTGCACTACAAATCTCAATACTCTAAAAATTCGGAGAAAGAGTTAAAATTTTTTATGAAAATTCGTCGAATTTTTGAAACATTTTTTAAATATAATTTAGTTTTTTTTTATAGATCGCACATTGGTTCAAAATTGAATTTTTGAGGAATAAAATGGTTGGGGTTAAGCTGTCGGTCTAAAATTTTGCATGGGGTATTTATAGATGAAAATAACGTCTTGTGGCAAAAATGGGCGGGCCACGCCCATTTTTCACTACTGCTGCCATACAAAGTGGAAACTATAAATTTAAATTTAATTTCAAACCGGATAGTTTTTTATATATTTCGATATAAACAATATTTATTGAACTCGAAAAAACACAAAATCAAAACCTAAAAGAAGTGCGACTCTGCATCAGGAACATCTATATCTGAAATTATATTACTTTAAAGTTTGTTTATTTGAAATGTGTTTTTAATATCTTACCGTTACAATTATGAAAAGAATGATCAGTTTCAAGTTCGAAGCTTGTGAAGAATTTTTACCAAAATCAAAAATTTTTGTCAAAAAATCCAACAATACTTCAAATACCTGCGTATCGACCGGCACAAAACGCTTGATTCGACGTCAAGAAAAACTGTTTAATAGTTCAAATGGTAAAAGTATCACGCATCCAGCGATTACTGCAGTTGCAGAATCACTTGTAGCTGTCGAGGGGGAACGTATATTCCTTATTGAATTCGGAATTCATGGATAACGGAGTACATCGCCCTTTCGTTATGGATCAGCGCCAAGCGCATGATGGTACTTTAGAGTTCACATCACGAGATGCTCACATGGGCGCCCATTCACACCTTAGTGACTTAGAATGTTTAGGTTATAATTTAATATTTTGGTCTCAAGGATATTTACCATGGAAAGATGCGGCAATACAACATCAGCAAGAAAAAGTTCATCGTGCAAAGGAGTATCTAATGACTGATGTACGCGAAATGCTGAAAAAAATCTATGGCAAGCAGGTTCCTAAATATTTAGGTGAATTCCTTCATCATGTAGGGCAATTAGCCCATCACGACCGGCCGGATTATGCACGGTATCGTCGTATATTCGAACGAGAGTTTCAACAGCTTGGATATTAATTAACTGAGTTGCGTTTGAATAACAATGAAATAGTACGTAGTTGTGTGCGAGTAAAAGAGGAAATTGAAAACAAAAATTATATATTTGAAATGAATAGACATAACGGCAATGCGGCATGGAATAATATGAAGAATATGTCAGTGGGAACGCTATTCCATGAGCGCACACTCTCCAATCGGGTGTCGCCTAAAAACCTAAGGTCCAAATCTGACAAAAAATCTATGAAGAAGAAAAAGTTTTCATGGGCTGAAGTTTTGTTACAGATTCTGACCAAATTGCACGCGAACGTGCAGAAAAAGAATTTGACCACGAAGAGGAACTGAGTGAAGTTCAACAACCAGTGGTTCGTAGATATGAGGGTAATCCAACATGCGCTATACTTTAAATACAACAGCGCCTAAAAATGAGCGGGCGACTTGGCGATGATAATAGCACACAACATGAGAATGTTGACAAACAGTCCGATGAAGATGGGGTGGAAGAAAATTAAGACGAAGACGAAAAAGAAGTAAAATGCGATATTTTTACATATTAATAGTTTGATGTAATTTAAGAAAAAACGATCTTTTTCAGGAGGACATGGAAGTTGATGGCACAGATGAAATGCAAGACAATGAAGAAGAATCTGATGAAGAAAACGAACATGAGGGCAACGACGGCGATGATGAAGACGACGCAGAGACGGATGCAACAGAAGCCACTGAGCCGGACATAAATGGTGGACTTAAAAATTTATTATAATTAATTACTTTAAGCTTTTTATTCTCTTTATTAAAAAAAATATTCAACAATGGCGTAAAGTTTGCAACAATTTTTAAAGCAATTTAATTGCACCGAATTTGTCACTAATTTTATACCAAAGTTTATAAATTAGATGTATAACAAGAAAATATCTTGAATATAAATAATTGCTGATGAATTTAACTTACAGTACCAATACCATCAACTAAATCGTCCTTATAAATATTGTAATCACATAATTCAAAACAAAAAATTTCTATGAGTACCCACGTTTATTATTGCAAAATCTCGAAGAAAGAAAATTGCAGGAAGTGCCCTCAATGTAAAATTATTCCACTGAATGTATATATCGCATTTTGAACTAAAAAATGTGAAAACTTAAAAAAATTAAATCGGTATTTAAGTGTAAATCGATCCATGAAAGCATCGTAAAATAACTTATGATTTTTTGATAGTTAACGTTATCGTTTAGCCTAGTTTTGTTAAGAATTTTGTTATTTTTGTAGTATAAATCAACATTCAATACAAAGCTTCTCGGATTATGAGTTGCAATACTTTTTGGTTTAGGTTGCTATATGTAAAATTACATATTTTTGTACACAGTTCTAAAATGCAAAGGAAAACAATTTATATATGTCTATTAATTAATTATTAACAAGATATTGTTATATTAATGATATAGAGAAGCGCCAACACGAATGCAAGTGGTTTCAAACCTCTGGTAGGCAATTCACCACATAAACTTTCAGAAAAATGTTAAATAGTTCACTTTATGTAAAAAAATTTTGAAAGTTGCAATTGAAGTTCTGAAAGCTCGGGAATTTCAGTTGAAGTTCAAAAAATTACAATTGAAGTTCACAATTTTCAATAGAAGTTGATTAAATTATAATCGAAGGTCAGGAATTTCAATCGCAGTTCACAAATTACAACTGAAGTTCAGACAATTACAATTTAAGTTCAATTATAATTTTCTGAACTACAAACATATATTCTGAACTTCAATTTTAATTTTCTGAACTACAAATAGATATTCTGAGCTTGAATTAAAATTTTCTGAACTTTAATTGAAATTCTTGAACTTCAATTGTAACTTTTGAACCTCAATTGCAGCTTTCTGAACTAAAATAAAAAAGGTAAGTATTAAAATTGGCGAATTACAAGTGAACTTACTCAAATTGTGAATTGCCTCCTCGTGAAGGGTTAGAAATTAAAAGACGTTGCATGTTTGATGGTGCGACATTAAATATTCGCTTTATTAAATAAATTCTTGTCTTTTATAGTAATTGACTTAACCTATACATTCATAAATATCTTAATACTAATAACTAAAAATAAGTACATAGGAAATGGAGTATGCATACATGTACGTTTGTATACAGTCTTTGTATACATGTGGTTTTGTATGCATGGCTCCATACATGTAGGTTTGTACATGTTGTTTAGCAACGTCAGCAGATCAATTTGAGTGTTTTGGTATTTTCCCACAATGGGTTGTATGTTTGTATGTATATTCAAAATTTATTAGCTGTGAATGGAAATGGGTCTCATATTCGGCATTCCATTGATGTTGGTTAACCGTCTGGGTTAGTTCAATAATTTATGTTGGACAATATTGTAATATGATTATTACTAAAATATATTTGGAGTTTATGATGAGTATTATTGCAAGTGTGTTACAGTGGGTATGAAGCATAATGCTACATTACAGTGGGTATGACGTATAATGCTACACCATCCGCCTTAGAAAAAAGAGTGTTATATAATTGTTTTGTGAACAATTGTATAAGACTCTTTGTCATATTTTCAATGATTTTGATATTTTATTGTTACTTGATATTGTAGTGAAAGAGTTTGTTTGATTTGTTTTCGATTTGCTGACCTTGCTATTTTTATTGTTATATTTTAGTGCATATCCTCTTTTCTGTTCAAAAATGTTTACATTTTACATATATATTTTTTTGTATAGTTCTTTTTTTCAAAAAAAAATTTTGAGTTTTTACATATAGAGAATTTTTTAATTTGTTTTTGCATAGCCGGTCTTTAAGAGCGTCGACTCACATAAAAATCGGCATGTTTTTACAAATTGAGTAAATTGGAATAATTCTTTACTTTAAGTTATGAATGTATGGACTACTATATCCTTATCTTTATTGTTCCTATCATTATTTTCTAAATTATTTTTATAGTTCCTACTATTATTTTTGAACTTATGCAAAATATTTTCCTATCGAAGTTTTTCTATGTAAATAAGTTATTGAATAATTTTTATTATTTATCTACCTAGGGTTAGAGAAAAAGAAATTTTGCTATTAATAATTTCTAATCTATTGGGGTTAAAGTAAACTATTTTCCTAATATGCAAAAATATGGCCTTATTAGACCTAGGTAATAAATGAATGTATTTATTTTATTTTATCAAACTAATTCCGCATATTATTCAAGGAAAAGATTTTTTTTTTTGATTGACATTTTTCATTCATAATAAGGTAAATCTGTAATAATTGCATAAAAAATAGAGGGGTTGCTGATGGAAGAGCGGGCAGTTATGTATTGGTAGTGGCTCCATTAATGGATAAGTGGAAGGTACAGTGGGTGCAAAAAAAAAATTTTCGTATTTTTAAATGTTCCTTTTTTTCCATAATTTCATATTTTCCAGCTATTTCTTTGATCTTATTTTTCATGCGATTTCTGCGGCGACCACCAAGACAGAATCGTCATGACTTTTATGAAGAATTTATTTTTATACCGGGATTTGTCACTTTCACAACCTTTTTGGGTTTGTGCAATTGTTTGATCTTAGAGAATTTGGGTACCTACTTTTATTATTTTAAATTTGCCTACTCGAGTAAATAATCATTTTCTACCAATTTGTCCCTTAGGACAATTTTGATTTTCTTATAAATACCAAGTCCTAGATTGGCGGCATTTGTACAACGTGTGTACAGCCTGATAAGTAATTGTCCTAAGTCAATTTTATCATCCACAATCAGGTTTCTTGTATTTCCTACGCTACCATTTTTCTATCCTAAGATGAAAACGAGCGGGACACGTCTTATTGCAAATTTGTATAGCGCTTCACTTATATTTTTATAGGTTCCCTTTGTGACTATTCTTCATCATTTTTTTTGTTGTTATGGGCTGGTTTTAAAAGTTTCTTAATTTTTGCCTATTTCCACTGTCCTAAAATTTCCTATTGCTTCATGACCATTTTTGTCAGGAGCCATAAAAGGAGTTATGCGAATTTTTTTTTTTTTTTTGATTTGCTGTACACTTTAGGCAGTGTGGCTTTTACTGTCGATTGTGACATTTTTAGGTTTACTATTTGGGATTTATTTGAATTTATCGCTCTTCCTCAGCTTTGGTTTGGTATTGGTAATGGGTTAGATACGAGTTGTAACGGGTTTTACCTGCCTAAATTTGTGCTTTATATAGTTTTTGAGCATCATAGCCATTGTGATGATCAATAGCATGAATACACAACCTATAATTGCTAACCAAACATCTGGGATGTTCGGAGTACTTTCTGTATCTACCCTAGTTGATGGCTCATACTTGATTATTTTGTTATCTCTTGTTTCAGAGCTTTCTTTTCCTATTTCGTAGCCAGCTATGGCTACCATAATGCCTTGGGCTATTTTTGTCCACCAAGACATCGAAGGTTTTAATAGGAAGTTAGATATTTTTGTTTTATAAAAAAAATTTTTTTTTTCAGGCTACCTAACATTTGGAATTGTTGGGGAACACTTTCCTCATCATACGCATTATTTCTTCCACCCTGGTAGTGGGGTTTATAATGTCCTCAATTGTGGGTTCCCTTTCCATACCTATTATCTTCCACAATTTCTTTAAACCTTCTAGTTCTTTGGGTAGGTCCCTAGTGTGTCGGGTATTTTCGTCCCACTAGAGAGGAAGACCTGAGGAGTTTCTTTGAATTTTAGTAGTTATGGTGATTTTTTAAAAATGTTCTATGGGCTTTCTTTAGAGGATAGGTGGACTGTCTGAAGTTGATTTACTATTTTACAAAGATCTCCTAAACATTCCAATTTACTTGAATTTTTTTTTGTTTTTTTTTTTATAAAAGTTTAATTTAGGATTGAAAAAGAAATTTTTACTTTTTTTTTCAATAAATAGTTTTAATTTTCCTCCTAATTTAAATTTTAGCAATTTAGGTTTTTATACTATCAATTTTTTTTCGAGGTCCAAAGAAGTTATTCGTACATACTTTTGTTTTAGTTTAAATTTTCCCTTTTTTTTCAAAAAAAAAAAATTCTAAGCAAAAACTCTCGTTTTTGTTAATGGTTTAGCGTCCCTGAGGCCGCTCAATTGATTCTAAATTTTATATACATACTTATTCTAAGACATTTTTATTTAATTGTCCAGCTTGTTATTCACGTCCAATGCCGGGATCCTGTGGTATATATTTCACTTCACGCCTAATGCTTTTATTCTGGGTGTATATTCCACTTCACCTGCGCGCTCCTTTCACTTCACGCTTAATGCTTTTATTTTGGGTGTATATTCCACTTCACCTGCGCGCTCCTTTCACTTCACGCTTAATGCTTTTATTCTGGGTGTATATTCCACTTCACCTACGCGCTCCTTTCACCTCACGCCTAATGCTTTTATTCTGGGTGTATATTCCACTTCACCTGCGCGCTCCTTTCACTTCACGCCCTTCGCTCGATTTTTGAACGTCGCAATCAAAATTTGTTAAAAAGGAAATTTGTTCCTTTTGCCTTATTGGCAGAATTTAATGAATTTACTTTTTGTTTAAATCTTGCACGGTCTCCTCCAGCTAGATTCTTAGCAGTTTTGCCAATTTTAAATCTAGTCTGGCAGGATCTTTCCTTCAGCGAGATCTAGCGAATTTTGCTTAGGAGCAAATTTTCAGCTAATTAAAGATCAGGCTGGCAGGATCGCCATGAAGTGTTAGAAATTAAAAGACGTTGCACGTTTGATGGTGCGACATTAAATCTTCGCTTTATTGAATAAATTCTTGTCTTTTATAGTAATTGACTTAACCTATACATTCATAAATATCTTAATACTAATAACTAAAAATAAGTACATATGAAATGGAGTATGCATACATGTACGTTTGTATACAATCTTTGTATACATGTAGTTTTGTATGCATGGCTCCATACATGTAGGTTTGTACATGTTGTTTAGCAACGTCAGCAGATCAATTTGAGTGTTTTGGTATTTTCCCACAATGGGTTGTATGTTTGTATGTATATTCAAAATTTATTAGCTGTGAATGGAAATGGGTCTCATATTCGGCATTCCATTGATGTTGGTTAACCGTCTGGGTTAGTTCAATAATTTATGTTGGACAATATTGTAATATGATTATTACTAAAATATATTTGGAGTTTATGATGAGTATTATTACAAGTGTGTTACAGTGGGTATGAAGCATAATGCTACATTACAGTGGGTATGACGTATAATGCTACACTCGCGATTTGATGGTTTACTGCAATCAATAGTTCTGTTAGTTCTTCGCTTTTGTTTTCTATATCATTAGTGGGACTCATGATAGCATATAAACTTATAAGGTGTAAAATTATATCCATTTACACACGCGGTTATATGAACGCACCTAGTAATACTCTTGATAAACTTGATTGTTTTTCAGCTGTATTATTTCCAAAAAAATTTTTTTGATTGTTATATAAATTAAAAAATACCAGGATTAAGTGAAAAATCAAAACTAAAACGCCTTTACTTGCTGATGTTGGAGATTTTTGATGAAAATGCCGTCTGTAATGTCTGCAAGGTTGCATTCCTTTGAGTTTACCGCGTTTACACAATGAAATGTGCGCGTAAATTTATACAAATTGTGTAAATGATTTTTCATACAAAATTTGACAGCTCCTGCGTAAACTAGATAAATTTATACGTTTACACACTTTATAAGGCATTTATACGGTTACATGAGTCCCCCTATTAATTAATTTAAGTTTCCCTTAACTTTTTATGCATACAATCGCATACAATAAAATGTGAATGTAAGAACAGTGCAGCACTATAGTTTGTTTACATTTCGATAATCTAATACCGTATATGTGCGAATAGAATGGACAATCACATAAATAGGTATGACGGAATGGACTGGTCACAAAACTTGACCCTACCCTGTACAAATGCTACTTAACGATTTACGTGTTCCACCGACACAGATTTTAGTCATTTTGCTAACTAATTTACGGGTACATTTTTGCTGGGATATTGTTACCACGCAGAATATGTATCAGGAGCGCAAAATTTCTAGAAAGTGACTGTGAAAAAATTTCAAATGAAATATTCGGTTAATGGTAACCGATTATGTGCCAAAAGTCGACTAGTCGCAGCAAAGCGAGTAGTCGGTTAATCGCTGCTAGACGGTTAACCGAATATATATATTCGGTTAAAAACCGTGCAAACGGTTACAACCGGTTAGTCGGTTAACCGACTAGGCGAATAAGTCGACTTTTATCAAGAGCCCTGTGCCGTTTCCCTCTATGTCGTTTACTCAACACTTCTGCTCGCCGACAACAGCGACTCAGCAAAAATGTACCCGTAAATTGACCAGTAAAATGCATATAGGTAATACTTCTCTATCGCTACTATTGAACTGTGCAGCCTGTCAAACATTATAGTAGAGATATACAGCGAGATAAGGAGACAAAATCTCAAGGCTGTCGTTTGATTTTTGTAAAAAAGAGGCTTAAATATATGTATATTTCAACAAACCGTCTTGCTTCTATCAATACTGCACATTAGGCTATTTCGTCCTCCAAATTAAAAATTAGTATTATAAAATTTTTATTGTTTTCAGAACTCCACAGAATAGCATTACCGATTTGTGCTGAGTGCGCAGATATACGTATGTAAATGAGCCCTTAGCCTCGTTTGTTTTTTTTAAAGGAAAAAAGCGCGGACGAAAAGAGTATGTTAGAAAAAAATTTACAAAATTGATATTATTTCAACACCAATAGCAGCCAGCCCAGTACTCATATTTTGTTTACTTCATCAAAAATATACTTCATTAAAAAACTCAAAATAAGTAATTTTGAAAACGTTTATATTTCGTCTGTTCAAGCTAATTCACTTTCAATTTTTTTTTTAAATGTTTAAAGAAATGCTTAGAGGGATGTATGTATAAGTATATTTTTATACATATATATTTTAATTTTTTTCATTTCAAAAATATGAATTCTTCGCCTTGTTTTTTTACTATTTATGTAAATAATGTACTTTTTATGGCTGCAACCCATGTTTAAATAATAAATACATCAAGCCATGTATTGTATTTGTTGGCTTTTCATTGTTTAATCGACTAAACTGAGATTTTATAACAATTAGTATGTAGAAGTTGGGTAAAGGGGATAGTGACCCGTTGAACCCTTTTAATACTTTTTTTACACACGCTACTACAATTCACTAACACTAAAAAAGCCCGCGCATGCGCAGAACATACATTTGCACAGTTTCAGCAAATAATGATTGACAGAAAATTTGCACATTAGGAAGATAGGAACCCAGCAAAAATGTGCCCGTAAATTGATTAGGAAAATGACTAAAAGCTGTGTCGATGGAACACGTAAATCGTTAAGTCCCTGCAAAAATCGTGTGACCAAAAACGCACACAGCAACACGAATTTTTGACAGGGGTGACGATTTGGAATGAAAAATTCTCCAAATGAAATAGCATGTTGACAAATTTAGCTTTGCCACAATGTATCGTGCTCTCTCGCACCTACTATATTCATAGGTATTGTGAAATATGTAATTTTTGTCTGGAAACAAATTTTCAGCGAGTCCGCCATTTTCCGCGAATTGAGCTGCAGGTCTGTGCTAATTTAATTAAATTAAAACAACAAGCGACAACAACAACCGAACAATAACTTTATAGCTGGTCAATATGGTGAAACAGCTAAGCCGCCGCCTCAAGCCAATGCGCCAACTTCCATGGATTCGCCATCGCCTCCAGCAACGACACCGCGAGGGAAAGCTGTACCTGGTGGTCCCAATCAGATGACTATAAATAGGGCAAATATACCTGGCTTGCCTCATACTTTGTGTTTAATAAACTTTGTTATTTTTCTAGACTGGTCAACCACCAGTTTCAGCTACACCACCAACATCAAGTGCAGGCGGTGTTGCAGCTCCATACCAGCACACAGGTGAATAGCAACCTCCCCAGGCTGGCTATCTGCCAATGTCACAAAATCCGGGCTATCCACCACAACCTCAACATCCAGGTTATCCTCTACAACAACCAGGTGCACCACGTGGTTACATGGGTCAAATGATGCGACCAACACAACCTGGACAGACGCCAATGCTCAGTCAACCACCCAAGCCGGGTCAACCCCCAATACCCGGACACGTCCGGGCGTCCTGGTTATAATGTATGCTAATACAGCTAATAATTTACAAATTTGCTGATGATTATTTTTGTGTTATTTTCTTTAGCAACCACCTGCACCTGTTACTGGTAAATATCAACAGCCGCAACAGTATGATCAAGCCCAACGCCGTTTAGATCCCGATCAGATGCCAAACCCGATAAGCGTTATCATTGAAAATCAAAATAGCGCTGGTGGGGCTTTTATTACTAATGAACAGGGTTTATTACCACCATTGGTGACCACAAAATATGTGGTAGAAGATCAGGGTAACTCCTCGCCACGTTACGTTAAGTATCGATAATCGAAATTAATGTTTTGTTTGTCAATTACATTGATCTTTCATCTTTGCAGGTCGTCTTTGTATTGCATACCTGCAACAGCTGATTTATTAAAAACAACAGCTTTGGCCATTACACTTACCGTCTCACCAATGGCACGCACGGTTGAGGGTGAATATGAGCCACCCATTGTAAATGTTGGTGCATTGGGTGCAATTAGATGTAATCGTTGCAAGGCTCATATGCAACTTGTAGATGCTGGTCGTCGTTTCCAAAGTATAATGTGTAAAGTAACAAGAGATGGTAAAAAAATCTTTCACTTTTACTTGTGTTCATTGATCCATATTTTTTCTCAACAGTGCCAACTGCATATTTCCAACATTTGGCCCACACCGGACAGCGTGCGATAAATATGAACATCCTGAACTTGTATTGGGTACAAGAGTATTTGTGTAAAAAATGTTTGGGTACCGATAGATCTCAAGGTAAACCTCAACTCATATCCAACATCAATGCCTCGCATTCAATTGTGGACGCTGTACGCACTACATTGGGTTCACGTAGTATGGACAAGCATATTGTTGATTCCAGTGGTAAGGCCACAATTTCAAATGATGGGGCAACCATTATGAAACTATTGGATATTGTGAATCCAGCCGTAAAACTCTAGTAGACATCGCCAAATCTCAAAATGCTGAGGTAAGTTTTTTGTTATATTAGAATGTGTAGAATAAAAATGTTTCTCTTATCACGTCGGCGATGGCAGTATTTTAAGCATGTGAAATCTTAAAACAAGTTAAGCCATATGTTGAGGAAGCGTGCATGCACGTATCATCATTAAAGCTATACGTAAAGCATTACAATTATGTATGATAAAATACGACATGGCTGTACATGTCGAAGCGCCAATCAAAGGAACAACAAAGTGCTTTATTGGAGAAATGCTCTGCCACAGCAATGTCCTCCAATGTCCAAGAGTATCAGAAAATTGTTGATGGTGAATGGCGTCTCCTGTACAATAAACTAGGTAAGTAAGGTGCCAATGTTGTGTTTTCTAAACTACCAATTGGTGATGTGCTACACAGTATTTTGCAGATCTTGATATGTTCTGTGCTGTTCATGTACCAGAAGAAGATTGGAAACGTAGAATAAAAGCTTGTGGTGGTGCTGTTATGACTACAGCTAATGATATTAATTCAATTGTTTTGGGTTAATGTGATTACTTTGAAGAACGTCAGGTTTGTGGTGAACGTTTCAACATTTTCGAAGGTTTGATAGTGGGTTTGACATTAATTTCATTTTTATAGTTTATAATTATTTAAAAGTTGCGTTAATGCTAGAACATACACATTGATTTTACGTGGCGGTGTCGAACAATTTTTGGAAGAAACTGAGCTTCGTTAAATGATGCTATAATGATTGTGCGGCGGACTCGTTCAGTGTAATGTGTAATGGCGACCCCATGTTCCTCGTGGAAATAGGGGGTGGGCGGGATGGCTTAGAAGGTTTAAAGTGATGATAATAATCGTTCCCGAGATGGTTGTTGTTGTTGGAGCAGTGCTTCGCCCCACCTAATAGGTGCGACCGATCACAAATTGTTATCAATATCCTCTAACGGGAGTCCAAGGAAACTTGCTGTTTCAACAGGGCTGGAGCGTAATGAAAGGGGAGTTAGAGGCGTTGGTTCCACATTACAATGAAGGAGATGGTTGGGGTCATGTAGGGACACATTGCAAGCGGGGCATACATTTTGTATGTCGGGGTTGATTCTGGAGAGGTAAGAGTTTAACCTGTTACAGTATCCAGAACGAAGTTGAGCTAGAGTGTCTCGCTTTTCCCTGGGGAGTATGCGGCCCTCTTCCGCAAGTTTTGGGAACTGTTCTTTAAGTACTGGATTCACCGGGCAATTGCTAGCATAAAGGTCCGACGCCTGTTTGTGGAGTTCGCTGAGGACCTGCTTGTGTTTTTTTGCTTCATACGGCTGAGTTCTCAGGTGCCGTATTTCCTCATAATGCTTATGGAGATTACTCTTTAAGCCCCTAAGCGGTGTTGGATCAACAATCAGATGTCTGCTGGGATGCCCAGGTTTCTGGGTATTCTACAGAAACTGTTTGGTTAGCATTTCATTTCTTTACCTTATTGGGAGTTTTCTCGCTCCATTGTGCAGGTGGTGTTCCGAGGACATAAGAAGGCAGCACGTAGCGGTTTTGGGGGCAGCATTTTGGCAGGCCTGTATTTTCTTCCAGTGAGTAACCTTTAGGCTTGGCGACCATATCGTAGACGCGTACCATGCAAACGTCTATTTATATTTACCCCAAGTACTGCCGATTTATCGAATTATATTAAATATTTGTTACAGCTCTGGATTTTCATTACAATTGCTAGTGCATGCTCTCCAAAATGTAGATCCTGATCGAAAGTCACACCCAAGATTTTAGGGTGTAAGTAAAGTGCGAACGTCAAGCTGTGAAGTTGTGTTTTGATTTCTACTGTGCCTTATTTTGTCTTAAATCAATAAATTTGTTTGTTTAAATAATTATTGTGCTAAAAATAAGTGTAAACACGTTGTGTACTGCATTGGCAATTTAAAGTTCTGCTTTTCTTTACTAAAATAAATTGTATCTTAAAAATAATTGATAAAGTGTGTATATCCATACATACATACATATTTGCCGAGTCACTTTGCATATTTGTTGTTGCATTTGATTGGCATTTATATATTTTTCAGTTTTCAATTGTTATTTGCTCGTGCACATTTACTTCATTTTCTTTTCACTGCCACAGCTGTTTGCATTGTGTGTTGTTAAGCGTCAGTTAATAGCGATCTTAAACTGCTCATACAGTGATCTGCATCTCTGACTTTAATATCGTACCAGTTTCGTCAAAGTCTTCCAATAATGAATTTCTAGACGGAATGTCTGAGCTGTGCCTTCAACAAATCAACATCCAATCGAATAAATTCGGAAGAGTGTTAGATTTAGCCTTTGTGGATGATGAATCTAAATATTCCATTAGTCGATGCGAACCCATTATTGAACCTGAAGATGCTTACCACCCTTCCCTCAAAATAGTTTACGAAGTTGTAAATTATGCTTGTAACAGCAGAAATAAACGATACAACTCCAGTTATCGCTTCGACTTTGTGAAGGCCAATTTTAAAAAATTAAATCGTGATCTATCTCGAATAGTGTGGCCAATATTTAATGCTGATGTGGAGCAAAGCGTTTCTCACTTTTACAATACCATTTACTGTCTTTTTGAAAAATACGTACCTAAGCGGATTTGTGTACATTCCGATACAAGCCAAGTATGGTTCACTAAAGAGCTGAAAATTTTAAAGAATAAAAAGTCTCGATCTTTCAAGTTGTTCAAAAAGACGGGTTTACATAACCATTACTTACAGTACTCGATTCTACGCTGCAAGTATTTTCAATTGAACAAAAAGTGTTACAAAGCTTATCTTTGTAAAATGAAAAGAAATATAACTTGCAACCCGAAGGCATTTTACGGATTCGTAAACTCTAAACGCAGGGTGAAAGGGTTTCCATCATTCATGAAATTCCAAGATAATATTTCCAGCGATGATCAAGAGATCGCCGACTTCTTTGCGGAATTTTTCAAATCAAATTACTCTATTGAGACCAGCGTTTCACCTAATGAATACCCATACCATATTGATTCATATTATTCAATCAGAGCTCCATTTATATCTTCAGAAGATGTATTATCTTATTTAAACACTTTAAAAGTATCATATTCATACGGCCCCGACAGGATCCCGACACACTTTCTTAAAAAATGTGCTGCAAACATCTATCAGCCGCTAACAGATTTATTTAATTTATCTTTAATTTATGGCGTTTTCCCAACAATATGGAAGGAATCTTTTCTTATTCCGCTTCATAAAAATGGAAGCAGGTCTTCAATAGAAAACTACCGGGGCATAGCAAAGTTATCCGCTATCCCAAAGTTATTTGAGGCTATTGTTACCCATCACCTAACATTCTCTATTTCCCCCATAATTGCAAGCTCCCAGCATGGGTTCTGTAAGGGCAAATCACCTATCACCAATTTACTAGAATTTACCACCCACGTATCTAATGGATTTAGAAAAGGCCTTCACACTGATGTAATTTATACCGATTTCAGTAAAGCTTTCGACAAAGTATCACACCCATTACTTATTCATAAGCTCAATCAACTCGGTTTTCAACCCCGTCTTATATGTTGGATTTCTTCGTATCTTGGTTATCGTACGCAAAAAGTAATATTTAAAAATACACTTTCTGGGGTCATCAATGTTTCTTCTGGTGTTCCTCAGGGCAGCCATCTTGGTCCGATTCTGTTCTTGTTGTTCATAAACGATATATCTGGTACAATTAAATACTCAAAAATCTTGATGTACGCAGACGATGTAAAACTTTTCAAATCATGTGCCTCGGTTGAGGAACATTCCTTGCTTCAAATGGATTTAAATCACTTGGTTACCTGGTGCAATGTAAATTATATGCCGCTCAATCTCAAAAAATGTAAATTCATGTGTTTTTCTCGGAGAGTTTCGCCACCAGTTTCATATACAATTAACAACTATAGTCTAGAAACTGTAAATAATTTTATTGACTTGGGAGTCATGATGGATTCCAAACTTAGTTTCAATCTTCATATTAATGCTACAGTGAATAAAGGCAAAGGTGTTTTTGCATTTGTTAAACGGTGGTCAAAAGAATTTAACGACCCTTACATAACTAAAGCACTTTTTACAACATTAGTTAGACCAATATTAGAATACGGCTCGATAATTTGGAATCCGCGTTATCAAGTCCATGCAGACAGTCTCGAATCAATACAAAAACAATTTTTACTATTTGCCTTAAGAAATTTCCAATGGGACTCTTTAACTAATCTTCCACCTTATACTAATCGATTAAAGCTTATCAATCTTCCAACTCTTGCTAGTCGAAGGGAAATGCTTGGTGTAATATTTATGACAAAACTTTTAAATGGATCAATTTCGAGCCCATTCCTTCTGAATGAAGTGAACTTTTGCGTTCCCTCTCGGACATCGAGACACTTCAAACCTCTTCTGCTGAAACAATGTAGAACGAATTTCGAACAAAATGAACCTTTTCGGCGTTTATGCCAAGATTATAACTCTCACTCAAACACATTTGATAGCTCGGACTCCCTTTTTTCTATAAAAAAAGATTGTTCTCACCTCTCTAAATTAATGTATAATACGTTTGCTTCTGTTCTCTTTAAGTATTACGCTTGGCTGATGAAATTTCTTCTGTAGCTGAGCAGTCTCAGATCGTGACGCTTGACAAACCGCTGCCCATCAAAGACTCGGCAAAATAAAAAAAAAAAAGTTATTATATATATATATAAATCGATCGCGTGAACAGGATTATCCTGGTTTCATTGGGCCACTTGAGGGCAGCGCGCTGCCACAACGTCCATTAAAACAAAAAAAAAAAAAAAAGACGGTCGGTAGGGTAATGTCATATGGTCGACATTTGGCGCAGCCATGTTTTAAATAAGGTCACCGATGATTTGGTTGGTGACAATATCAGGTTTCGCGAGGCGAAAAAACTGGAGAGTTTGGGGAGATAGCTGTTTATTTTATTACAAAGCTCATCGTTGTAGGAAATAATAGCATAGGCGTAGAAGCAATAGTGACTCCTGGTGGTAAAGGTAGCTATTGATATGTAGAAGTTAAACAGAAGTTTGAGTATGAGTTTTTTTTAAGTTATTGCAGAAAAGTGTTGAGTATTTTTAATATCTTACCAGGACCTTCGTACATGTTTCTAAGAATGAAGAATAAAACCTATTCAAACTCAATTTTCACCAGGACAAAGCCGCTGAGACTTCGCTATACTTTAACATACAATACTTTACCCCATTTTAGCACAACTATCATTTTTTGATTTTATTAAATTTAATAAAATGTTTCTTCCTCTACAGTTCCATTTCCTCATTGGATGGTAAATATGGATTTCGCATTTTCTACATCAATAACTGTGACAAGGTGGAAGAAATCTATGCGCGTAAATCGCAACATATTATCTTGGTCGAGCGTTTCTTCAATAGTTCTCTAGTGGTGATGGTGACAGCAGAGAAACCCAAGTGTTTACAAATGTTACACTTTAAAAAGAATCGAAATATCTGCCATTGCATCTACGGCTCAAATACCCACAGTATATGAATGAATCGAACGCACCCAATTGTCTGCCTAACGGATAGTATACATATTCATCAAATCGAAAATATTGCACCAAACGAACTGGGTCTGAATACTGAAACAGTACACATATTCAAAATCGATGAGAAGGCTGTGATGATGGTATAGGGTGAGTTGTTGAATAACATACAAAAACCACTTTAACCCATCTATATATTTTCATTACAGCTAAAGCTTTACAAACAGCAAAAATTGCTGGCGCCGAGCAATTAGAAAAGGCAGTGAAGCACTCATCACAATGTACGGATGGTGCAAAGTTAGAAACTGCTGTTGTAAATGCTGCCACCGACACAACGGTCATCTCTACTTCGCCGAGTAGCGGCTCGTCCGACTATCTATCGAAGACAGTGTAATCATATCTTTTGCCAACACAGGTTACCGATGTGCTTGCACAGGAAAAGATTTCAATTGGAAAACGAAACCCAATTAAGCGAGTTTATGTTATTATTAAAGTACTTACTTCTTTTTTATATGAACTGTATTAATTTAAGTTACAATCTCATGTACATATATAATAAAGTACGTCGTGGTACGATTGCTGTTGGAATTAGATTTAAAATCAATCAATACTTCTGCTAAGGGTTGCAGAATTATTGCTAGAATACTTAGGTTTAGAACAATAATAAGTCTGACTCAATTACTAGTCCTACATTTGTAAATTCATATTTTACTTTAACTTTATTACTTTCAAATTCAATTACGACAGCAATCGGATTCCACCACACCTTTGAATGTTCTTGATCAGAAAAAAAAGAGTAAATCTAATCTGAATTTCTAATTAGCTTTAAGTTGTAGATTTAAATTTATTCAAATAATTGAAGTTTTTTCTAAAGCTTAAAATTATTTTCTGTTCGCTTGGAAAAGATTTCAATTGGAAAACGGAAACCAATTAAGCGAGTTTATTTATTATTAAAATACTTACTTTTCTTTATATGAACTGTATTAATTTAAGTTACAATTTCATGTACATATATAATAAAGTATGTCGTGGTACGATTGCTGTTGGAATTAGATTTGAAACCAATCAATACTTCTGCTAAGCGTTGCAGAATTATTGCTGGAATGGTTAGATTTAGAACAATAAGTCTGACTTAATTACTAGCCGTACATTTTTAAGTTCACCAATTAAGACAGCAATCTGATTCCACGACATTTTTGAATATTCTTGATTTGAAAAAAAGTAAACCTAATCTGAATTTCTACTAAGCTTTAAGTTGTAGATTATTCAAATAATTGGAGTTTTTTCTAAAGCTTAAAATTATTTTCTGCTCGCTTGGAAAAGATTTCAATTGAAAAACAAAAACCAATTAAGCGAGTTTATTTATTATTAAAGTACTTACTTCTTTTTTATATGAACTGTATTAATATAAGTTCCAATTTCATGTACATATATAGTAATATTGAAAATAATAAATATTGAAAATTCAATTTTTTTGGTTCATATTTTAATCATATGGCTGCTCCAGGTAAAGTAAATCTGCAGGTAAAATTCATGTTATATGGCGGTTTTATAAATGGTAAAACCACAGTAAAATTGATTGTCAAATGGCTCGAAAATGTAGAGTGAAATGACGGAGGATATGACCGCCATTTGACGAGCATTGTGGCGTGTGTGAGCAGCACAGTACTATGCTCACATCCTATAGGTGGGAGCGGAATGCATGATCACATTAATAAGAACGAAACGGAAAATTTGGTCACAAAACCTAATCACGCCATGCAAATTATTACATTAATAGGAACGAAACGGAAAATTTGGTCACAAAACCTAATCACGCCATGCAAATGTTACTATGAATATAACCGCTGGGAAAAGTCACAATGAACGTAAAATGACTAGTGAAATGACGTGGAGCGTTTTTGCAGGGGTAGCATTTGTACAGAGCAGGGGTCACTTTTGTGATCAGTCCATTCCGTCGTACCTATTTATGTGATTGTCCATACTGCTCACACATATACGGTATTAGGTTATCGAAATGGAAACAAACTATAGTGCTATACTGTTCTTACATTCACGTTATGGCAGTCATTTTTTAAGTTATATACGTTAATATGACCACCTTTTCACTAGTATTATGATCGTTTTTTTACTTGGATTATACTGCTATATAAATAAAATATTTCTTTAATTCAAAACTATTAACATTTCTTTTATTAAACATTTTTATAATATATTACATTATTTATAATAGTTGTAAATTAATAACTATAAGTCTTAAGGAAGGAATAGTTTTTCAGTCTTGTTGGTGACCCATAAATACAAATTTTATTGTATGCGATTGTATGCATACAAAGTTAAGGGAAACTTAAATAAATTAATTAATGATATAGAAAACAAAAGAGAAGAACTAACAGAACTATTGGTTGCAGTAAACCATCAAATCGCGAGTAGGCAATTCACAATTTGGGCAAGTTGAATTGTAATTCGCCAATTTTAATGCTATACCTTTTTTATTTTAGTTCAGAAAGCTGCTATTGAGGTTCTAAAGTTACAATTGAAGTTCAAAAATTTCAATTCAAGTTCAGAAAATTTAAATTCAAGCTCAGAATTTTTATTTGTAGTTCAGAAAATTAAAATTGAAGTTCAGAATTTCTGTTTGTAGTTCAAAAAATTATAATTGAACTTAAATTGTAATTTTCTGAACTTCAGTTGTAATTTGCTGAACTGCAGTTGAAATTCTTGACCTTCAATTATAATTTACTGAACTTCTATTGAAAATTGTGGACTTCAATTGTAATTTTTTGAACTTCAATTGAAATCCCGAGCTTTCAGAATTTCAATTGCAACTTTCAAAAATTTTTTTATATAAAATGAACAATTTAACATTTTTTCTGACAGTTAAAGTGGTGAATTGCCTACCAGAGGTTTGAAACCACTTGCATTCGTGTTGGCGCTTCTCTATATCATTAATATAACAATATTTTTTAATAATTTAATTAATAGACAAATATACATTTTTTTCTTTTACATTTTAGAACTGTTTACAAAAATATGTAATTTTACATATCGCAACCTAAACTAAAAAGTATTTCAACTCATAATCAGAGTAACTTTGTGTTGATTGTTGATTTATACCACGAAAATAACAAAATTGGTAACAAAACCAGGCTAAACGATAACGTTAACTTCCAAAAGAAAAAAGTTATTTCACGATGCTTTCATGGATCGATTTACATTTAAATACCGATTTAAAAATTTTCTTAAGTTTTCACATTTTTTAATTTAAAATGCGATATATGCATTCAGTGGAATAATTTTAGTTTGAGGGCACTTCATGCAATTTTCTTTCTTCGTGATTTTGCAATAATAAACGTAGGTACTCATAGTAATTTTTTGTTTTGAATTATGTGATTACAATATTTATAAGGACCATTTAGTTGATGGTATTGGTACTATCAGTTAAATTCATCAGCAATTACTCATATTCAAAATATTTTTTTGTTATACATCTCTTCAAGGTATGTTTGAGCTCTAGGCCAATATATACATATGTTTATTAAAATACAGCAAATGTGTTTAAACAATGTATATATATTTGTCAAATGATTTGTATTGCCAATATTTCGACTTCAATCTGAAGACATCTTCAGTAACTTACGACCAGGTGCAGTCATTCGACAAATATATATACATTGTTTAAACACATTTGCTGTATTTTAATAAACATATGTATATATTGGCCTAGAGCTCAAACATACCTTGAATATATTAACTAAAAGGCCGGAATACAAGAAATTAGTTATACATCTCTTATAAATTTTGGTTAAAAATTATTGACTAATTCATTACAATTAAATTGCTTTAAAAGTTTTTGCAAACTTTGTGCGATTGTTGAAAATTTTTTTTCAATGAGAGCATGAAAAGCTTAGAATACGAACGTAGGAAAAAGCTAAGAATTATTAGATTCCTAGATACTTTTTAACCAAGATTATTTCAGTGTGTGTTGTTCGTTTGTTGTACAAATTCGTTGCATATTGATTTTCAGATCAAGAATACTCAAAGTTGTCGTGGCATCGGCTTGTTGGTCAATCGCACGCCGCAATATCCATTGATGGGAATTGACATTCATTATAAAGTAGCGAAGGCACGGTCCTGCGCAAACACATCGCCAACCTGTGTTGGCAAAAGATATGCTAAACTGTAGAGGAAGAAACATTTTTAAAATTTAATAAAATCAAAATTATAGCTCTGCTAAAAAGGGGTAAAGTATTGTATTTTAAAGTATAACAAAGTCTCAGCGGCCTTGTCCTGGTGAAAACTGAGTTTGAATAGGTCTCATTCTTCATTCTCGAAACATTTACAAAGGTACCTCGTAAGATATTAAAAATCCTCAACGCTTTTTGCAATAACTTCAAAAACTCACATTCAAACCGGTGTACTATCACTACTTCTGTTTAACTTCTACATATCAATAGCTTTCTTCACCACCAGAAGGAGTCACTATTGTTTCTTACACCATATGGTCGCCAAGCCTAAAGATTAGCCACTGGAAGAAGCTACAGGCCTGCCAAAATACTGCCCTCAGAATCGCGACGGGTTCTCTCCTTATGTCCCCAAAACACCATCTACATAATGAGGCGAGAGTACTCCCAATAAGTGAAAGAAATGAAATGCTAACCGAACAGTTTCTGTTGAATACCCAGGAACCTGGGCATCCCAACAGACATCTGATTGATGAGCCAACACCGCCCAGGGTCTTAAGTAGTCACCTCCGTAAGCACTATGAGGAAATACGGCACCTGAGAACTCAGCCGTATGAAGCAAGAAAATACCCCAGCGGGTTAGGGGGTCAGAATATTCCCGCGGTAGGTATGCCCGGCGTAAGAGGCGACTAAAATACCAGATTCAAGGGGTTGTGTAGCGCAACCCTTCAGGTTGCCAGCGCAATATATAGCGTCTCCAAACCCAATTGTCAACCTCACCTATCCGTGGCGAATCCTGTTCCACTAACAGACGAGGCTCTGGCGACCCCAAGCTCCTCATGGAACTTGGGGGTGGGGAGGGAGGATTGGCCATATAAATCGTTCCCGAGATGGTCGGCAGCACCTTAGCGGTGCTGTGGTACCGGATCTGTATCCGGCAAAGGACCATTACATCGATAACACTCCCCAAAGCCTTCGGGGAGCAACCTTATCGCTACAACAACAACAACAAGCAAGAAAATACAAGCAGGTCCTTGGTGAACTCCATAAACAGGCGTCGGGGCTCTATGTCAGGAATTGCCCGGTGAATCCAGTACTCAAAGAACAATACCTTAAACTTGCAGAACAGAAACGCACGCTCCCTAGGGAAACGCGAGTCACTCTAGCCCAACTTCGATTTGGATACTGTAACAGGTTAAACACTTACCTATCCAGAATCAACCCCTACATACAAAATGTCCCTGCTTGCAATGTGTCCCCACATGACACCAACCATCTCTCCAATTGTAATGTGGAACCAACTCCTCTAACACCCCTCTCTTTATGGTCCACCCCTGTTGAAACAGCAAGTTTCCTCGGACTCCCGTTGGAGGACATTGATGACAATTTGTGATTGGTGAGACCTATTGGATGGGGCGAAGCACTGCTACAACAAGATCAGAAGGCACTCGAAGACGATGCCTCAAAACTAACAACCAAAAGCATTGATTATCATTTCACTGACACAAATTTTATAGTTTTTTCTTCCGGTATTTTCGTAATATTGCTTAACAATTTAAGATTAGAAAATTTTTCAAGTTGTATTTTGACTTACCAGCAACAATAGAATCATGTTTAATTGTAGGCTGCACAATCATTGTACCATCATGTAACGAAGCTCAGTTTCTTCCAAAAATTGTTCGGCACTGCCACGTAAAATCAATGTACATGTTCTAGCGTTAACGAAACCTTTGAATAATTATAAACTATAAAAATAAAATTAATGTCAAACCCACTATCAAACCTTGGAAAATGTTGAAATGTTCACCACCAACTTGACGTTCTTCAAAGTAATCACATTAAGCCAAAACACTTGAATTAATATCATTAGCTGTAGTAATAACAGCACCACCATAAGCTTTCATTGTACGTTTCAAATCTTCTTCTGGTACTCTAACAGAACATTTCACGATCTGCAAAATACTTGGACCAACATCACCAATTGGTTGTTTAGATAACACAACATTGGCGTCGTGGAAAATTTTAACTTGGGTAAACAACCAAATGTTGCAGCATCACTAACCCAAATTCCACCTACGGATATACCCAGCTAAATCGCATCAGGTTCTCGTTATTGTGGGGATGCTTTTTACCGTTTTCTTGTGTTGCAGCGTTTTGATCGCGATCTACATTCTTTAATTAAAAATTGTCGTGTCCATCAAAAGTATGTGTTAACACAGGCATACACATTGTAAACGTTTTGGAAAAATTACACGATAAAGCCTAATGTCACAATGATGGGAAAGCGCAAAATCTTATGATTTCCAAATTCAAGTATTTTAAAAAACAAACTGCTACTGCTCCTGTTACCACGGGCAATACGAAATCTTCGCGTTCGGATAATATAAAGTCCTCAAAATATGATGAGCACCAAGAAGAAAAACAACAGACTACAGAAAGCGGCAATAGTGTAGAGCAGGAGGCCAATGATGATGATGAAGGTTCTGATTTGGTTGTTAAACGTATGCGGACGACGATGACGACGAAGATGAGGACTTTGATGATGGAGCAACAACAAATAGCAACAATAGCAACAGTGTTGACATTTACGAAACACCAGAAAAGCGTAATTGGAAGCGTCGCCAACGCAACAACGTAGAATATAGTGGATCAAATCCGGTTTATAAATAAAACAAAATATTTGCTATTTTTATATTAATACAATTTAAAATGTATTGCAGGTACGCTCATGCCGACGCCAAAAGAGAAACTCGATCTATGAGGAAATGGTGAAGTTACCTTATTTACGTCCAGCAAAGCGTATTAGTTTGTAACGACAGCCTTTGCAGTCAACCCTAACGTTTTTTATTTTTTTCACACAACCGGGTATATGAACAGGTGGTATGCAACGGCATACAAAAATTGTTCCCCTTTTTAGTTTTTAGCTTACACACACTTCGCCAAATACGCGCGTGTATTAGTGATTGATTAGTGGGATGCATATACGTGCATAGGTGCACCCGCTATGACGCCGATCACGATTAAGTTTGGCCGTGGCTGGAAGGCTTTGCTGAACGGTGACCAGGAAAATGCCGCAAGGTAAAAGTTACTATAAAAGGGGGTCCGCTTCACAGTTTATGCATTAAAGTCGAAAGTCGCGGTCTGTGCTGCTTGCACCAAGTTAAAGTGATTAAAGTGTAAAGTGCCAAGTTAAAAGTGCGCGTTTCAAAATCGATTGTGTACAACAAAAAGTTTAAAGTTTTATTTTAAAGTGCGTGGTTTTCGAAAAGTTTCGCGTCGATAAAATTCAGTGCATAATCTAAATTCCTGGGAATTCTCCCTAAAGGATTACCGCCACCCTGCTGGCGCAACGAGCACACCGAGGGAACGAACTGGTTTTCAGTTGATATCAGGTAAGTCACTGTGTTTTTTTTGTAGTAAAAGAAGATGTTTTAAATAATTGGTGGTTGGAAGTGGGAAATGTGAGAAGGGAGGCTCCTTAGAAGAATAGTTCTCGCATTTCCTACCATAAAATTAAAAGAATGTGTTGGACCTAAGCGTGTCGACATGCTCATCGAGTTATCTGGCTAAGGACTATGTAGTTAGGTCAGATTCAGCTTTGTTTTGTTTTTGTAATAAAGTAAACGCATATGACCACGTAACTAGATAACCCGATGAACATGCCGACGCGAATAGTGCACATATTTGTAGAAATTTTTTTTATTAGCTTTCCTTTATATTTGATGAGAAACATATTTTTAATATTTCAGATACCCGAGGCAGCCATGGCCCGCGACAAGTACAAAAAATAAAAAAAAAAAATAAAAGTTAACAGCAACTACAACAATTACCACAACGAGTAACAACAAAAATTCACGACAACACAGTTTCACATTATCGAAAGGATCCACATAACCTGGAACGAAATCCCACAACAACAACAGCAACTGAACTAAAGGGTTGGGAATTGGAGGAGCTGCATCTGTGTTTTTTTTGCGTCCACTCAAGCATCAACAAAACCAAAAAAAAGGTATTTCTTCTGGGGCAATAAATACAATAACCAACAAACACAACAATATTCGGCGGAACAAGAATACAACGAGTAGTCACCAATACACACGCACATACACCAAGGTAAAACAAAAACCGAAACTAACACTACACACATTATCTACGAACACGTACACACACACGCCGTCATATCACATTTACATATATTTAAATTTTGTTAGTCAAGTGTACAAACGTGTGTACATATTTAAGTGAAGTAGCTTTTTGTGCATATGCTTGGGTAAAGGAACATTAGGCTAGGTCAGATTTTTGAAAATATAAATAAAAAAATTTTTTGATTTAAATTCTTAATTTCGTACTCATAATTTTACCTTTTACTTTTAAATATAATTATTTGAAATAATTTTTATAGATGTATGTAGGTCGTCGGGTTAATAATTTTTTTGAGATAATTGAACTTAGCTCCTTGCAATAGCCATAATAATTACAGTGTAAATTATGTGAGATTTTAACTTAGATATTATTATTTACCATCGTAAGAATTTTGATGAATTGTTAATAATAAAGAAATTGTACATTTTTTTGCGAAAATTTCCAGATTTATTAATATTTTATGGGTTGAAGTTTTTTTCTAGGCGAAACATAAATAATATGTCAGGCTAAAGTCTTTTCCTTTGTTGGTTTGAGTGTTGCCTTGTGGCAAGATGTAAGGTGAATTGAGACGGTTGAGGGAGTGAGGGACATAGACTGATGACTTAGTGACAGACACTTGTCAGGAAAAAAGGGAACTCTACTCGGGAAGCGGAACCATAGTAGAGCTCGAAGGCTGGTCACATCATGTGAACAGGAGGGGTGGGACGGCTCCACCTGACACGGACAGGATTCCTCCCGCTTTACTATATTTCTTTTTCTTCCTTTGTTTAAATTCTTTCCCCAGGCATGAACCTAAATTTTGCTATGCAACTGTAGGGAAAGGAGAAGTGGCAAGAACCGCGCCTCAAAGCCGACGAGCCTCAGCCGGGCTATTACCATGCCAGCCCGCCACTCCTCCTCTCCCGCACCAGGCAGTTACATAACAATGGCGCCCAACGGATAGCCCACTAGTTTTTACTTCATTTCCCATAACTTTCACTTATAACTTTTTTTTCCTTTTAGCTGACTTTCCTATCAATCTATCTAACTTATCTTTTTAATTTAGAATTAGTATAATCCTATTAATCGTTCTTTTTTTTATTTCCATCTTTCCGTACAGATTTAGGGTCATGAAGGCAACATCGCTTAGTGTCAGCATTGTGCGATATGCGCTTGAGTTACAACACTTGGGGGGAGTACTGGCTACGATTTCGGGGTTCCTTTCAAGAACTCCAACGTTTGTGAAAGGGTATCCGAGATCTTTGTCAGCACTTTGAATGATGTATTTTGTTTTTGTTGTTTGTTGATGCAACGTAAGCTACTATGCGTATGGTCCAGCACGGTACACATATGAGGCTTTTGTTTTTTTTTTGCATCGGGGGTAGATTTTTGTTTTTTTTTTTGGGGTAAGGGAGATTTTTGGCAGTCACTTCTTGAGCCAGCGCTTAAGATGCTGTAGTGCCACATCTCGTAAAACAGGGATTAGTTGACTTAGACCTCGGACAGAAGACACCCCAACAACACTCAACTCACTGAGGCATTCAGGCGAGACAACACCCAGCAGGCACCAACAGTTAAACACATTTGATTAAAAAGGTATTTTTTGTCGCAGTTTAATTCAAACTCGTAAAGTTTCAAGGGTTATGCATTTTGGTTTGAATATAAAATTTTGATCATTACACATATAAAAACGAATCGTAAAACTTAACTTTTCTTTTACGAATAAAAAATTTGTTCTTGAACGTTTGTAGTTAGCATAGGTTGCACACACACACCTATTTAATTATTTTGTTACATAACGAAAGTGTATACAAACATACACACACACCTTGAATTTGCTCCATTGCATTTTAGAATTGAATAAAACCTTGTTTTGTATTTACCAATATATTTTATGTTTAATTTTTATTTTGAAATTTTTGAATTATTATATGCATACGTTTATATATAGGTATATTTAGCTATTATTACTATTTTTTTTTGTGGTGAATTTTTCGATTCCTTTATTCTTGATTTGCACATATATTTTTTAAGTTACATACATATGTACATGTTTATACATATACACTTTTAGTTATTATTATTATTTTGTTGTTTTGAATTTTTTAATTCTTTGATAATTTTTAATTTACATATGTACATACATTCATTACTATAGTTTTTATTATTATGTTTTTTTGAAGTTTATTTGGCCTTAGATTTCTACAATTTTTTGCGCATTTTTGTTGTGGATTTATTTTCTTTTTTCAACATTTTATTAAAAAATTTTTTTATATAATTTCCATACATTCATATTTATACATTAGCGCATTTAGTTAATATTAGTATATTTTAGTGGGGATTTTTTAAACTTTGTTATTTTTTTTGGAATTTGATCAAACATTGTTTCAGTAACTAATGAAGATGTTTTATTAACGATTTTAATTTCTTTTTTACTATTAGCGCTGTTTATCCATACGCACATTTTATCATTATTTAAATTTTTTGTTGTGAATTTTTCGATTCCGCTATACTTTTAATTTACCTACGTACATACATATATTACATATGCACATTTATTTAGAATTATTACTTTAGTTGTGAATTTTAAAACTTTTAAAAATTTTTTTTGGATTCTCATACTTTTATATTGATACTTTGGTATTATAATCTTATTTATTTTTGCTGAATGTTATTTGTCTTTTGGATTCTTATAATTTGCGTATTTTGTTGTCAATTTTTTTTTTTTTTGCAAGTTCCTGCCAAATTTTTTTTTTTGGTTGTCAACGACTTTTCAGGTTTCTGCGTCGCGGATTCCATTTTGTTATTAGCCGTTTACTTTATGGATAATTTCAGGAATCAGGGAGCGATTCCAAAGCCAGGTCTAGGAATTTTAAATAATAATAGACGAGTTACCCGTAATTACGCTAGGCAGCTAGAAAACCAGGTAGCAGGATCCTTGTTCACCCAAATTGATACCGGCATTGAACATCCAAT
Organism: Eurosta solidaginis; assembly: GCF_040869045.1. Taxonomy (NCBI): domain Eukaryota; kingdom Metazoa; phylum Arthropoda; class Insecta; order Diptera; family Tephritidae; genus Eurosta; species Eurosta solidaginis. The sequence goes on along the minus strand of NC_090323.1, from coordinate 100,329,538 downwards.
TAATTTCATCCCGATAGACCTCTTGAACCAGTGCACGGCTAGGGTTTTCGGGCAAAGACAGGAGTTCAGTATTGCGGATAGGATCTCGATAGATACTTCCGATACTTCTCTAAATTTCTCGCGTAAATTAGAACGGATTTTAGGGATGCCTGAGTCGGAAGAGGGGGCAGTTGGAGGAGCACCACCACCACCACCACTACAGCCATCATCAGGGACTACTGCGGACGGGACTAGGAGCAGTACAGCACCCCTGGCGGATAGGATTGAGCAGCTGGGCCTGATGATGGAGGTGATGATGCAACAAAATGCAGAGATGACATCGCATATGAATGAGGTGCGTATGATGAGAGATGTATCCAAATTGAGCAATCGCGCTGCTGGCTTGGAAAATTCGATGCACAATCAAGCTGCACCACCCCCTCAAGCCGCGACGTCGACACCAGGGCAGACAAGCAAAAGTACGACAAGCCATCGTAATACCAACAACAGTCATTCCCAAAGAGAAGGAGGGTCGTACAACTACGCGCCAAGGCAGAAAGTTGACCTAGACAAATGGCATCTCAAATTTGATGGATCGGCGAAGGGTGTGACGGTGGAGAGCTTTATCTTCCGCTTAGAGCGTATGCGAGTCCAACATCAACTTTCATTCGAACAAATTTTCTCAGATTTTTATTGCCTAGTGACAGGCCCAGCTCTTAAGTGGTATTGGCAAATACTGGAGGACCATGCCGACGACGTGGGTTTTGATTACTTCGGTTTAAAAAGGGAGATGTTGGCCCAATTCAAGTCGGCAGAATCAGATTACGAGGTAATCCGGGAGATTATGGAAAGGAAGCAGCTGCCTCAGGAAAGTTTCGAGGAGTTCTACGCTGACGTCCACGATCTCACGTTTCGCCTCCGCAATAAGATAGCTGAGAAGGAGTTGGTGAAAATAATTAATGGCAATCTTAAACCTTATTTAGCGAACCTTACTTTTGCCTCAAAGACTGACACATTAGCTGATTTGAAGTTAGAATGTAAGAGGGCTGAAAAGTTAATGAAAGATAATAGGTCAAGAGCAAGGCCAGTGAGCGAGGTAGGGGTCAATGGGGAACCATGGGCAGAGTGCCAGGAGGAGGTAGTGCTGGAAGCCTTCAGCAAGGATAAGAACCGACCAGTTGCTCCAGGCACGCGAGACCCGCCAAAACCCACTGTTCCAACCCTTTCCAATCGTCCTAGTGTAGGTGTTTCGTCTAATGTCCCTAATAAAAGTGTTAACCCCATCCAAAACCAGATGTTTTGTCCTTTCCCATTCCACCTAATGGTGTGTTTTTCCTGTGGAATGCCGGTGGACTTTTACAGCAAGAACCCGGCAGAAGCAGCGAAAGACACTAAGTGTAAATCGTCCTTCCACTTCATGAAATGTTTCGCGTGTGGCGGGGACTCGTCGTTTTGTGTCTTTAAGCCTGAAGGGGGAAACCGGGCGCTGGCAGAGATGACCGGGCACAATGTCCAGACTCCAAATCACCCGGGGGCGTTTAGATGGAGATAAGAATTTGACAATTTTAAAGAGATATAGAGAGGTGGATTTGAGTGATGCAATTGTAAACAAACGTGAGCCTGTTGGTGAAAGTCTACATGTGCGGAAAATGAAATATGATGAGGCACGTAGACGAATATTTTGCGAAGGGATTAAGGCTAGGAACAGTAATGGAAAGAATTTCAAAGAAATAAAGAAAATGCGGGAAAAACATAAAAGCTTTCAACGCATACGACGGAAAATTGTTGCAACTATTGTGAAGATCAAGGGAGACAACACATTTTTCGCGAAAACGGAGATAGGTGGAAAGGAAGTGCTTGCGCTCTTAGATTCCGGGGCCGGGGCAAGCTGCTTAGGGAAGAATTCCGATAAGATCTTAGCATTTGATTCTGCCGATTCAGGAACAAAATGTGAAGACAGCCAACGATGGTGAAACCGCAGTCATAGGGGTTGTCATTCTTCCAGTGTTGTGGGACAATGCCACTAAAGAGCTGGAGTTCCTTATAGTGCCTGGGCTACAACAGGAGGTCTACCTAGGGATCGACTTCTGGCAAGCCTTTCAGCTGAACGTAGTCAGCAGATGTCCGAGTGTTACGTCTAATGGGTTGGTCGTGTCAGAGCTTGCATTCAATGCGGTGCAACATGTGTTAAAATTTGATGAAACAATGGCTTTAGACCGAGTTAAAGCGCAGTTCCCCTCATTCGCAGTCCTTGGGTTAGGTAAAACGGATGTCGAGCAGAATATCATCGAGGTTACGGATGAAAACCTTCCGGTTAAACAGCGGCATTGTCCGATTTCTCCGGCTATACAAAAGTTGATCTACGCCGAGTTGGGCAGGATGTTGGAAATGGGCGTGATCGAAGAAAGCAACAGCTGCTGGAATTCCCCCGTCTCACTTGTAGTTAAAGGAACGAAGAACCGATTGTGTTTGGATTCCAGAAAGTTAAATGAACGAACTATTAAAGATGCCTACCCCCTCCCTAACATCGATGCAATACTAAGCCGTCTTAAAAATAACAGGTACATATCTGCCATTGATTTGAAGGACGCGTTTTGGCAGATACCCTTAGAGAGAAAGTCCAGGGAGAAAACTGCTTTCACTGTACCTGGTAGACCCTTGTATCATTTCACAGTCATGCCATTCGGGCTGTGCAACGCTGCACAGCGAATGTTCCGACTGATGGATAAGGTGATACCTGATTCCCTTCGAGAGTCTGTGTTCGTTTACTTAGATGATTTACTTGTATGTTCCGATGATTTTTCGTCTCACTTGTATTTGTTGTCTGTAGTAGCCAAATGTCTTCGTGATGCAAAATTGACGATAAACGTTGAAAAGAGCAAATTTTGTTTTAAGGAAGTGCGTTATCTCGGATACGTGGTTGGGGATGGATACATCCGCACGGATGATAGCAAGGTGGCGGCAATGCGGGACTTTCCCGAACCACGAACCCCGAAACAGCTCAGAAGGTTCCTAGGGATGACAATGGTATAGACGTTTCATTCAGGAGTATGCCACCATCGCAGCGCCCCTACACGACCGACTAACGAAAGACAACATAAAGAAATTTACGATGACAGAAGACGCCAGCAAGGCATTCGAGGCATTGAAACAAAAACTGATATCGGCACCAGTACTAGTGCATCCGGAATTTGACAGACATTTCTACATACAATGTGACGAATCAACGGACGGAGAGTGGGGAGTACTTTTTCAACTCGACGACGAAGGTAACGAACGACCAATTGCCTATGTTTCCGCCAAACTTAATAAAGCTCAGCGGAATTATAGTATAACTGAGCTAGAGTGCTACGCGGCTGTAATCAGTATAAAACGGTTCAGGCCCTATGTGGAGGGTCTACCCTTTACGGTAATAACGGATCACGCAAGTCTGAAGTGGCTTATGAACCAGAAGGATCTGGCTGGTCGACTGGCGAGATGGAGCTTGAAGCTGCAAGGGTATAATTTCACGATCCAACACCGTAAAGGAACCCAAAACATAGTGCCTGATGCTTTATCAAGGATGAACATGGATGAGATTATAACTAATGACAGAGTGGTAGACATTGACCTTAAATCACCTTACTTCGAATCTGACGAATATATCGAACTGCGGAAGACAGTGATAGACAACAAAGACCGATTACCTGAACTTTGTGAATCGGACGGGTACGTGTACAAACGCTCACATTTCAACAAAGGAGACGAGTTGCAAGAAAACCATGCCTGGAGACTCTGGGTTCCGACTGAGCTGCGGAAGGGTCTAATAAAAGCGTGTCATTCATCACCGTCTGCGGGTCATGGAGGCATTCATAAGACCCTATCACGTATACGAGACAAATATTATTGGCCAGGTATGGTGGCTGACGTACTCGCGTATCTTAAAACGTGCGAAATATGTAAAGGCAACAAGACACAAAATGCCTTCAACAAGCCCAAAATGGGAAACCAACGTATCACTGAAACGCCCTTTTCAACGTTTGTTCGTCGATTTTATGGGTCCTTACCACTCGTGATGGTAATGTTTATGTGTTTGTATGTGTCGATCATTTTTCTAAGTTTGTGTTTCTTAAGCCGATGCGAAAAGCCACGTCAGCAGATCTTGTAAAATATTTAGAAAGAGACGTATTTCACATTTTTGGAGTTCCCGAATATGGCCATTCGGACAATGGTAAGCAGTTTACGTCGGAACTGTTCACATCTTTCCTGGAGAAGTATGGCACAACACACGTTCGAACGGCATTCTATACACCACAAGCGAATGCGGCCGAAAGGGTTAATCGCTCCGTGTTGCAGATAGTTCGGTCATACATAAAGGAAAACCAAAAGAATTGGGACAGGTATGTGAGCGACGCTGCCTTTGCTCTACGCAGTGTGGCCCATGCTGCGATAAACACTTCACCATATGCGGCAGTATTTGGTTTACAGATGATGCAACACGGAGCATCATATGAACTGAGCCGGAAAATAAGCGCGCTGAAGGATGCAGATTACGAAGTAGTGCCGAAGGAAGATAAACTGCAGATGCTGAGAAACAAGATCATGGTAGAATTAAAGTTGGCACACGAGAAAAGTCGAAAGGTTTACGATACGCGAGCGAAGGATGTGGTTTTCGAAGTTGATCAAACTGTTTACCGGCGCAACTTCAAGCAGAGCTCGAAAATTGATAATTTCAACGCGAAACTGGCACCGAAGCAGGTGAAATGTATTGTATTAAATGCGATAGGGAATGCGATGTACGAGCTCGGTGACGTCAGTGGCAAGAAAATAGGGATATACCACGCCAAGGACTTATTCGCATCGTAGCTGCATGTTATGTGTAGTCCTTGTCTTAGATGTTAAGTGTTGTGATTTCGTCATTGCGTATATTGGGGACGGTTGTTTAGACGACCTACGATGTAGTGATGCATGCTTGACCATTTAGTAGACTTGACTATTGGAGTTTTTTTTGTAATTAATTGTTAATTTATTTTTTTTTTATTTTTTTTATTGATTTTATTTTTTTTGTAATAATACAAACCTTTTTTTGTATACCCTTATCGACTAAATAACCCTTTTGTAACAAGTATCTGTGATATAGGTTTAGGAACAATAAAGTGTGATATTAGCATTGTAGTTATAGAAGATCTGTGATATTAGCGCGTAGTAAGTGAGAACCCAGTGATAGATTTTAGCCCATTCACGGTGGTAGTTTAAAAATGTGTTAAATGTTAAGTGTGTTGCAAAAAAAAAAAACAATGCAGGAAGAGGATAAATAAGCCCGGCTTAGGGAGTGGGTCGAGGCCACACGTAGGCCCGCAATACGCAAACCAAACCCAAGGCCCCGTTATGAATTTCTTTTACGCACACGCTCCATGACGCAGGCACCATCGGCGGATGCGAGCCTGTAACGACAGCCTTTGCAGTCAACCCTAACGTTTTTTATTTTTTTCACACAACCGGGTATATGAACAGGTGGTATGCAAGGGCATACAAAAATTGTTCCCCTTTTTAGTTTTTAGCTTACACACACTTCGCCAAATACGCGCGTGTATTAGTGATTGATTAGTGGGATGCTTATACGTGCATAGGTGCACCCGCTATGACGCCGATCACGATTAAGTTTGGCCGTGGCAGGAAGGCTTTGCTGAACGGTGACCAGGAAAATGCCGCAAGGTAAAAGTTACTATAAAAGGGGGTCCGCTTCACAGTTTATGCATTAAAGTCGAAAGTCGCGGTTGTGCTGCTTGCACCAAGTTAAAGTGTTTAAAGTGTAAAGTGCCAAGTTAAAAGTGCGCGTTTCAAACTCGATTGTGTACAACAAAAAGTTTAAAGTTTTATTTTAAAGTGTGTGGTTTTCGAAAAATTTCGCGTCGATAAAATTCAGTGCATAATCTAAATTCCTGGGAATTCTCCCTAAAGGATTACCGCCACCCTGCTGGCGCAACGAGCGCACCGAAGGAACGAACTGGTTTTCAGTTGAAATCAGGTGAGTTACTGTGCTTTTTTTGTAGTAAAAGAAGATGTTTTAAATAATTTTTTGTAATAAAGTAAACGCATATGACCACGTAACTAAATAACTTGATGAACACGCCGACGTGAATAGTGCACATATTTGTAGAAATTTTTTTTATTAGCTTTCCTTTATATTTGATGAGAAACATATTTTTAATATTTCAGATACCCGAGGCAGCCATGGGCCGCGACAAGTACAAAGAATAAACAAAAAATAAAAGCTAACAGCAACTACAATAATTACCACAACGAGTAACAACAAAAATTCACGACAACACAGTTTCACATTATCAAAAGGATCCACATAACCTGGCACGAAATCCCACAACAACAACAGCAACTGAACTAAAGGGTTGGGAATTGGAGGAGCTGCATTTGTGTTTTTTTGCGTCCACTCAAGGATCAACAAAACCAAAAAAAAAAGGTATTTCTTCTGGGGCAATAAATACAATAACCAACAAACAAAACAATATTCGGCGGAACAAGAATACAACGAGTAGTCACCAATACACACGCACATACACCAAGGTAAAACAAAAACCGAAACTAACACTACACACATTATCCACGAACACGTACACACACACGCTACAAGGCAACAATTTTGGCAACACACACAATCTAGCAACATCGTACACGGCGGTAGGCAACACGCCACAAGAAACCTCAGTAGTTAAACATCTACCACACAGAATAACTTATCCACGCAACACCACTCACCAGAAGCATCCACCACGAAAGAGATCGTTAGCAACATCCACTAAGTGAGCGACCGGGAGAGTCGCTATCGTCACTTGCTCACGGCTACACATTTCCACCACACTGATATGAACTATTAAGGTACACCTGGGATTCAAGGGGTTGTGTAGCGCAATATATAGCTTCTCCAACCCAATTGTCAACCTCACCTTCGAGCGGCGAATCCCGTTTCACTAACAGACGAGGCTCTGGCGACCCCAAGCTCCCCATGGAACTTGGGGGTGGGGAGGGAGGGATGGCCTGAAGGTTCAATGTGGCCATATAAATCGTTCCCGAGATGGTCGGGCCAGCACCTTAATGGCGCTGTGTTACCGGAGCGTATCGGATCTGTATCCGACAAAGGACCATCACATCGATAATACTCCCCAAAGCCTTCGGGGAGTAACCTAATCGCTACAACAACAACAACAACATTAAGGTACACCTGGAAAAACCACACATTTTTTTTTTAAATTCCTATTTGATTTATTTTATGTGAAAATTATGAAAATGAAATGAAATGAAATTTTGCTTGAAATTTACGTAATAAGCGTAGTCGTAAGTTCACCATTTTTTTTATATAATTTGCAAAATTTATTTGCTTTGAGTTTTTCTTATTTCGTTCCTTTATTTTTTTGTCATTTGCTTATTATTTCATTTGCCATTTCTACTTGCACAAGCATATTCATTTGCGGTCACTCTTGTGCAAAAGCACCTAAGTTCACTTAAGAAAAAAAAATTTTTTCTTTTTGAGCTTTTTATTTATTTTTTTTGAGATATCTTTCTCATTGGGTAAAAATAATTTTTTTTTTTTCAGATATTAATTTGAAGGGAAAAGTAAAATTTGGCGCCTAATTAAGTTGCCACCACTTTTATTAGTTTTTAAATTAATTTTAATTCAAATTTCCTTTCACTTTGCCACTATTGGTTTTGACCTTTAATTCAACTAAAGGCATTTTATTTAGTTTCATTAAATTATTTACCAAAAAAAAATAAGGAAAAAAACTATAAATTTCTTTGTTAATATTTGTTTTACCTGATTTTTCATATCAGAACTACACATTTTTACTTTCACTTTTATTGTTTTTTTTTTTTTTTCACGGAAACAATCAAATCCGCGCGGCCGAATAAAAACATTAAAACCAAAAAGGTATAGAAGAGTAAAAACATCAAGAACTTAAACTTTCCTTGATTTTAGTTACTCGGTCATTGCCCTATTAGCGGAATACCCTGTATGTATTATTGTTGTACCTTTTCTTTAATCTCCACTTTCAGCTTCATACGCCGTCTTTGGTACCAAACTCTGGTGACAAAAGCGAGGTGAGCGCACGCTAAGGTAAACACATATACATACCACATTTACATATATTTAAATTTTGTTAGTCAAGTGTACAAACGTGTGTACATATTTAAGTGAAGTAGATTTTTGTGCATATGCTTGGGTAAAGGAACATTAGGCTAGGTCAGATTTTTGAAAACATAAATAAACAAATTTTTTGATTTAAATTCTTAATTTCGTACGCATAATTTTACCTTTTACTTTTAAATATAATAATTTGAAATAACTTTTATAGATGTATGTAGGTCGTCGGGTCAATAATTTTTTTGAGATAATTGAACTTAGCTCCTTGCAATAGCCATAATAATTACAGTGTAAATTATGTGAGATTTTAACTTAGATATTATTATTTACCATCGTAAGAATTTTGATGAATTGTTAATAATAAAGAAATTGTACATTTTTTGCGAAAATTTCCAGATTTATTAATATTTTATGGGTTGAAGTTTTTTTCTAGGCGAAACATAAATAATATGTCAGGGTAAAGTCTTTTCCTTTGTTGGTGTGGGTGTTGCCTTGTGGCAAGATGTAAGGTGAGTTGAGGCGGTCGAGGGAGTGAGGGACATGGACTGATGACTTAGTGACGGACACTTGTCAGGAAAAAAGGGAACTCTACTCGGGAAGCGGAGCCATAATAGAGCTCGAAGCAAGCAAGGTTCCTAAATATTTAGGGGAATTCCTTCATCATGTAGGGCAATTAGTCCATTACAACCGGCCGGATTATGCACGGTATCGTCGTATATTCGAACGAGAGTTTCAACAGCTTGGATAATAATTAACTGAGTTGCGTTTGGATAACAATGAAATAGTACGTGGTTGTGTGCGAGTAAAAGAGGAAATTGAAAACAAAAATTATATATTTGAAATGAATAGACATAACGGCAATGCAGCATGGAATAATATGAAGAATATGTCAGTGGGAACGCCATTCCATGAGCGCACACTCTCCAATCGGGTGTCGCCCAAAAACCTAAGGTCCAAATCTGACAAAATCTCTATGAAGAAGAAAAAGTTTTTATGGGCTGAAGTTTTGTCACAGGATTCTGACCAAATTGCACGCGAACGTGCAGAAAAAGAATTTGACCATGAAGAGGAACTGAGTGAAGTTCAACAACCAGTGGTTCGTAGATATGAAGGTAATCCAACATACGCTATACTTTAAATACAACAGCGCCTAAAAATGAGCGGGCGACTTGGCGATGATAATAGCACACAACATGAGAATGATGACAAACAATCCGATGAAGATGGGTTGGAAATTAATGAAGATGAAGACGAAAAAGAGGTTAAATGCGATATTTTTACATATTAATAGTTTGATGTAATTTAGAAAAAACGACCTTTTTACAGGAGGACATGGAAGTTGATGGCACAGATGAAATGCAAGACAATGAAGAAGAATCTGATGAAGACAACGAACATGAGGGCAACGACGGCGATCATGAAGACGACGCAGAGACCGGACATAAATGGTAGACTTAAAAATTTATTCTAATTAATTACTCTAAGCTTTTTTTTCTCTTTATTAAAAAAATATTCAACAATGGCGTAAAGTTTGCAACAATTTTTAAAGCAATTTAATTGCAACGAATTTGTCACTAATTTTATACCAAAGTTTATAAATTAGATGTATAACAAGAAAATATCTTGAATATAAATAATTGCTGATGAATTTAACTTACAGTACCAATAGCATCAACTAAATCGTCCTTATAAATATTGTAATCACATAATTCAAAACAAAAAATTTCTATGAGTACCTACGTTTATTATTGCAAAATCTCGAAGAAAGAAAATTGCATGAAGTACCCTCAATATAAAATTATTCCACTGAATGTATATATCGCATTTTAAACTAAAAAATGTGAAAACTTAAAAAAAATTAAATCGGTATTTAAGTGTAAATCGATCCATGAAAGCATCGTAAAATAACTTATGTTTTTTTGATAGTTAACGTTATCGTTTAGCCTGTTTTGTTAAGAATTTTGTTATTTTTGTATTATAAATCAACATTCAACACAAAGCTTCTCGGATTATGAGTTGCAATACTTTTTGGTGTAGGTTGCTATATGTAAAATTACATATTTTTGTACACAGTTCTAAAATGTAAAGGAAAACAATTTATATTTGTCTATTAATTAATTATTAACAAGATATTGTTATATTAATGATATAGAGAAACGCCAACATGAATGCAAGTGGTTTCAAACCTCTGGTAGGCAATTTACCACTTAAACTGTCAGAAAAATGTTAAATTGTTCACTTTATGTAAAAAAATTTTGAAAGTTGCAATTTAAGTTCTGAAAGCTCGGAAATTTCAATTGAAGTTCAAAAAATTACAATTGAAGTTCACAATTTTCAATAGAAGTTCAGCAAATTATATTCGAAGGTCAGGAATTTCAACTGCAGTTCACAAATTACAACTGAAGTTCAGACAATTACAATTTAAGTTCAATTATAATTTCCTGAACTACAAACAGATATTCTGAACTTCAATTTTAATTTTCTGAATTACAAATAGATATTCTCAGCTTGAATTAAAATTTTCTGAACTTGAATTGAAATTCTTGAACTTCAATTGTAACTTTCGAACCTCAATTGCAGCTTTCTGAACTAAAATAAAAAAAAGTAAGTATTAAAATTGGCGAATTACAAGTGAACTTACTCAAATTGCGAATTGCCTACTCGCGATTTGATGGTTTACTGCAACCAATAGCTCTGTTAGTTCTTCGCTTTTCTTTTCTGTATCATTAATTAATTTATTTAAGTTTCCCTTAACTTTTTATGCATACAATCGCATACAATAAAATGTGAATGTAAGAACAGTACAGCACTATAGTTTGTTTACATTTCGATAACCTAATACCGTATATGTGTGAGCAGTATGGACATTCACATAAATAGGTATGACGGAATGGACTGGTCACAAAACTTGACCCTGCCCTGTACAAATGCTACTTAACGATTTACGTGTTCGACCGACACAGATTTTAGTCATTTTACTAACTAATTTACGGGTACATTTTTGCTGGAATATTGTTACCAAAAAGAGTATAAATACAATAAGAGCCGTCACTCGTTATTTTTTTGGCATTTACTCGATGTATACTGAGAGGTAGTCGCTACTTTTTTTTGGGCGAGATGTTTATAAATGTCTTCTATACATTTTCGTGGGGTATTTGTGTTTATTTTTCGACTGTATTTAATTAACTTATTTAATTCGCTTTCCAAAAATCACAGTTGCACAAGGGCGTGGATAAAAGCGAGACAATTAAAAATGTCCCTCTCATAAAACATTCGGCATCAATTTTTTCAATTTCCAGCGAGATACTCGAAACAAAATAACGAGTGACGGCTCTTATTGTATATATCCTCTTTGTTGTTACCACGCAGAATATGTATCAGGAGCGCAAAATTTCTAGAAAGTGACTGTGAAAAAATTTCAAATGAAATATTCGGTTAATGGTAACCGATTATGTGCCAAAAGTCGACTAGTCGCAGCAAAGCGAGTAGTCGGTTAATCGCTGCTAGACGGTTAACCGAATATCTATATTCGGTTAAAAACCGTGCAACGGTTACAACCGGTTAGTCGGTTAACCGACTAGGCGAATAAGTCGACTTTTATCAAGAGCCCTATTAGGCACCCTATGCCGTTTCCCTCACTTCTGCTCGCCGACAACAGCGACCCAGCAAAAATGTACCCCTAAATTGACTAGTAAAATGCATATAGGTAATACCTCTCTATCGCTACTATTGAACTGTGCAGCCAGTCAAACATTATAGTACAGATATACAACGAGAGAAGGAGACAAAATCTCAAGGCTGTTGTTTGATTTTTGTAAAAAAGGGCTTAAATATATGTATATTTCAACAAACCGTCTTGCTTCTATCAATACTGTACATTCGGCTTTTTCGTTCTCCAAATGAAAAAGTAAGCTTTCGTTTTCCATTAGTATTATAAAATTTTTATTGCTTTCAGAACTCCGCAGAATAGCGTTACCGATTTGTGCTGAGTGCGCAGATATACGTATGTAAATGAGCCCTTAGCCTCGTTTCTTTTTTGAAAGGAAAAAAGCGCGGACGAAAAGAGTATTGTTTACTTCATCAAAAATTTACTTCGTTAAAAAACTCAAAATAAGTAAAATTTTGAAAACGTTTATATTTCGTTTGTTCAAGATAATTCACTTTCAATTTTTTTTAAAAATGTTTAAAGAAATGCTTGTAGGGATGTATGTATAAGTATATTTTTATACATGTATATTTGAATTTTTTTCATTTCAAAAATATGAATTCTTCGCCTTGTTTTTTTTTTACTATTTATGTAAATAATGTACTTTTTATGGCTGCAACCCATGTTTAAATAATAAATACATCAAGCCATGTATTGTATTTGCTGGCCTTTTCATTGTTTAATCGACTAAACTGAGATTTTATAACAATTAGTATGTAGAAGTTGAGTAAAGGGGATAGTGACCCGTTGAACCCTTTTAATACTTTTTTTATACACGCTACTACAATTCACTAACACTAACCAAGCCCGCGCATGCGCAGAACATACATTTGCACAGTTTCAGCAAATAATGATTGACAGAAAATTTGCACATTAGGAAGATAGGAACCCAGCAAAAATGTGCCCGTAAATTGATTAGGAAAATGACTATAAGCTGTGTCGATGGAACACGTAAATCGTTAAGTAGCATTTGTACAGAGCAGGGGCACTTTTGTGACCAGTCCATTCCGTCGTACCTATTTATGTGATTGCCCATGCTGCTCACACATATACGATATTAGGTTATCGAAATGTAAACAAACTATAGTGCTATACTGTTCTTACATTCACGTTATGGCAGTAATTTTTTAAGTTATATACCTGTAACTTTACGAGTATTTTTACAGTATTTTTACCTTAATATGACCACCTTTTCACTAGTATTTTGACCCTTTTTTTTATACTGCTATATAAATAAAATATTTCTTTAATTCAAATCTATTAACATTTCTTTTATTAAACATTTTTATAATATATTACATTATTTATAATAGTTGTAAATTATTAACTATAAGTCTTAAGGAAGGAATAGTTTTTCAGTTGGTGACCCATAAATACAAATTTCATTGTATGCGATTGTATGCATACAAAGTTAAGGGAAACTTAAATAAATTAATTAATGATATAGAAAACAAGAGAGAAGAACTAACAGAACTATTGGTTGCAGTAAACCATCAGATCGTGAGTAGGCAATTCCCAATTTGGGTAAGTTGATTTGTAATTCGCCAATTTTAATGCTATACCTTTTTTATTTTAGTTCAGAAAGCTGCAATTGAGGTTCGAAAGTTACAATTGAAGTTCAAAAATTTCAATTCAAGTTCAGAAAATTTAAATTCAAGCTCAGAATTTCTATTTGTAGTTCAGAAAATTAAAATTGAAGTTCAGAATTTCTGTTTGTAGTTCAGAAAATTATAATTGAACTTAGATTGTAATTTTCTGAACTTCAGTTGTAATTTGCTGAACTGCAGTTGAAATTCCTGACCTTCAATTATAATTTACTGAACTTCTATTGAAAATTGTGAATTTCAATTGTAATTTTTTGAACTTCAATTGAAATTCCCGAGCTTTCAGAATTTCAATTGCAACTTTCAAATTTTTTTTTATATAAAATGAACAATTTAAAATTTTTCTGACAGTTAAAGTGGTGAATTGCCTACCAGAGGTTTGAAACCACTTGCATTCGTGTTGGTGCTTCTCTATATCATTAATATAACAATATCTTTTTAATAATTTCATTAATAGACAAATATAAATTGGTTTCCTTTACATTTTAGAACTGTGTACAAAAATATGTAATTTTACATATCGCAACCTAAACTAAAAAGTATTTCAACTCATAATCAGAGTAACTTTGTGTTGATTGTTGATTTATACCACGAAAATAACAAAATTGGGAACAAAACCAGGCTAAACGATAACGTTAACTACCACAAAAAAAAGTTATTTCACGATGCTTTCATGGATCGATTTACACTTAAATACCGATTTAAAATTTTTTTAAGTTTTCACATTTTTTAGTTTAAAATTCGATATATACATTCAGTGGAATAATTTTAGATTGAGGGCACTTCATGCAATTTTCTTTCTTCGTGATTTTGCAATAATAAACGTAGGTACTCATAGTAATTTTTTGTTTTAAATTATGTGATTACAATATTTATAAGGACCATTTAGTTGATGGTATTGGTACTATCAGTTAAATTCATCGGCAATTACTCATATTCTAAATATTTTTTTGTTATACATCTCTTCAAGGTATGTTTGAGCTCTAGGCCAATATATACATATGTTTATTAAAATACAGCAAATGTGTTTAAACAATGTATATATATTTGTCAAATGGTTTGTCTTGCCAATATTTCGACTTCAATCTTAAGATATCTTCAGGAACTTACGACCAGGTGCAGTCATAAGTTCCTGAAGATGACTTCAGATTGAAGTCGAAATATTGGCAAGACAAACCATTCGACAAATATATATACATTGTTTAAACACATTTGCTGTATTTTAATAAACATATGTATATTTTGGACTAGAGCTCAAACATACCTTGAATATACATATTAATTAAAAGGCCGGAATACAAGAAATTAGTTATACATCTCTTTTATAAATTTTGGTTAAAAATTATTGACAAATTCATTGCAATTAAATTGCTTTAAAAGTTTTTGCAAACTTTGTGCTATTGTTGAAAATTTTTTTTCCAATTAGAGCATGAAAAGCTTAGAATACGAACGTAGGAAAAAGCTAAGAATTATTAGATTCCTAGATACTTTTTAACAAAGATTATTTCAGTGTGTGTTGTTCGTTTGTTGTACAAATTCGTTGCATATTAATTTTCAGATCAAGAATACTCAAAGGTGTCGTGGCATCGTCTTGTTGGTCAATCGCGCGCCGCAATATCCATTGATGGGAATTGACATTCGTTATAAAGGCACGGTCCTGCGCAAACACATCGCCAACCTGTGTTGGCAAAAGATATGCTAAACTGTAGAGGAAGAAACATTTTTAAAATTTAATGAAATCAAAATTATAGTTCTGCTAAAAAGGGGTAAAGTATTGTATTTTAAAGTATAACAAAGTCTCAGCGGCCTTGTCCTGGTGAAAACTGAGTTTGAATAGGTCTCATTCTTCATTCTCGAAACATTTACAAAGGTACCTCGTAAGATATTAAAAATCCTCAACGCTTTTTGCAATAACTTCAAAAAAACTCACATTCAAACCGGTGTCCTATCCCTACTTCTGTTTAACTTCTACATATCAATAGCTTTCTTCACCACCAGAAGGAGTCACTATTGTTTCCTACACCATATGCTCGCCAAGCCTAAAGATTAGCCACTGGAAGAAGCTACAGGCCTGTCAAAATACTGCCCTCAGAACCGCCACGGGTTGTCTTCTTATGTCCCCAAAACACCATCTACATAATGAGGCGAGAGTACTCCAATAAGTGAAAGAAATGAAATGCTAACCGAACAGTTTCTGTTGAATACCCAGGAACCTGGGCATCCCAACAGACATCTGATTGATGAGCCAACACCGCCCAGGGTCTTAAGGAGTCACCTCCGTAAGCACTATGAGGAAATACGGCACCTGAGAACTCAGCCGTATGAAGCAAGAAAATACCCCAGCGGGTTAGGGGGTCAGAATATTCCCGCGGTAGGTGTGCCCGGCGTAAGAGGCGACTAAAATACCAGATTCAAGGGGCTGTGTAGCGCAACCCTTCAGGTTGCCAGCGCAATATATAGCGTCTCCAAACCCAATTGTCAACCTCACCTATCCGTGGCAAATCCTGTTCCACTAACAGACGAGGCTCTGGCGACCCCAAGCTCCTCATGGAACTTGGGGGTGGGGAGGGAGGATTGGCCATATAAATCGTTCCCGAGATGGTCGGCAGCACCTTAGCGGTGCTGTGGTACCGGATCTGTATCCGGCAAAGGACCATTACATCGATAACACTCCCCAAAGCCTTCGGGGAGCAACCTTATCGCTACAACAACAACAACAACAAGCAAGAAAATACAAGCAGGTCCTTGGTGAACTCCATAAACAGGCGTCGGGGCTCTATGTCAGGAATTGCCCGGTGAATCCAGTACTCAAAGAACAATACCTTAAACTTGCAGAACAGAAACGCACGCTCCCTAGGGAAACGCGAGTCACTCTAGCCCAACTTCGATTTGGATACTGTAACAGGTTAAACACTTACCTATCCAGAATCAACCCCTACATACAAAATGTCCCTGCTTGCAATGTGTCCCCACATGACACCAACCATCTCTCCAATTGTAATGTGGAACCAACTCCTCTAACACCCCTCTCTTTATGGTCCACCCCTGTTGAAACAGCAAGTTTCCTCGGACTACCGTTGGAGGACATTGATGACAATTTGTGATTGGTGAGACCTATTGGATGGGGCGAAGCACTGCTACAACAACATCAGAAGACACTCGAAGACGATGCCTCAAAACTAACAACCAAAAGCATTAATTATCATTTCACTGACACAAATTTTATCGTTTTTTCTTCCGTAGTTGGACACAATCTTTTCATAATATTACTTAACAATTTAAGATTAGAAATTTTTTTCAAGTTGTATTTGGACTTACCAGCAACAATAGAATCATGTTTAATTGTACGCTGCACAGTCATTGTACCATCATGTAACGAAGCTCAGTTTCTTCCAAAAATTGTTCGGCATTGCCACGTAAAATCAATGTACATGTTCTAGCATTAAAGCAACCTTTAAATAATTATAAACTATAAAAATAAAATTAATGTCAAACCCACTATCAAACCTTGGAAAATGTTGAAATGTTCACCAACTACTTGCCGTTCTTCAAAGTAATCACATTGACCCAAAACACCTGAATTAATATCATTAGCTGTAGTCATAAAAGCACCACCACAAGCTTTCATTGTACGTTTCAAATCTTCTTCTGGTACACTAACAGAACATTTCACGATCTGCAAAATACTCTGTACCAACATCACCAATTGGTAGTTTAGATAACACAACATTGGCGTCGTACTTGGCTAGTTTATTGTACAGAATACGCCATTCAGCATCAACAATTTTCTGATACTCTTGAACATTATCACTACCTACTTCAGCATTGTCACGCTCAGCCTTGAATTCCAATTCTATATTTAAAATTGCGATTTTATCTTTTTTGTATGACGTTGGATCCACCAAAGAAAAGTACAGCGTCCACAACCATTTTAGAAAAGAAATCTTTTTGTTGATGAATAAGTTTGGAGGACATTGGTGTGGCAGCGCACTTTTCCAATAAGGCACGTTGATTGGCGCTTCGACATGTTCAGCCATGTCATATTTTGGTCATGCATAATTGTAATGCTTTGCGTATAGCTTTAATGATGGTACGTGCATGCAACCCTTCCTCCAAATATGGCTTAACTTGTTTTAAGATTTCCATTGCTTAACGTACTACTGAAGTGGTGCCATCGCCGACCTGATAAGAGAAACACTTTTATTCTACACATTCTAATATAACAAAAAACTTGCCTCAGCATTTTGAGATTTGGCGATGTCGACTAGAGTTTTACGGCTGGATGCACAATATCCAATAATTTCATAATGGTTGCCCCATCATTTTAAATTGTCGCCCTACCACTGGAATCAAAAATATCCTTGTCCATACTGCGTGAACCCAGTGTAGTGCATTGATGTTGATATGAGTTGAGGGTAATAGTCTAGGTGATGCACAAATTTTTTTGGGGCTACTAACACAACAACAACCACATGAAAATCGCCAACTTCAACTGCAAATATCTCCGGACATAGACAAGATTTTTCTTTTCCGCCTTCGGATTATTGTTCTCGAGATTAATACGCGTCTTTTGACATTTCTCTCGATATTTTTTTGACGCGTATTAGCAGTCGACCCCTCAACTGGACTATTACCGAATTGCGGTTCTACTTTGAGAGCTATCGGTATCCAAATAGTTTTTACACAAAAACTCATGTACCCAATACAAGTTCAGGACGTTCATATTTATCGACACGCTGTCCGGTGTGGCCCAAATGTTGGAAATATTCAGTTGGCACTGTTGAGAAAAAATATGTATCAATGAACACAAGTAAAAGTGAAATATTTTTTTTACCATCTGTTGTTACTTTACACATTAGACATTGGAAACGACGACCAGTATCTACAAATTACATTTTAGCCTTGCAAACGATTACATCTAATTGGACCAATTTCACCAAAATTTACAATGGGTGGCTCATATTCACCCTCAACCGTGCGTGCCATTGGTGAGATGGTAAGTGTAAAGGACAAAGCTGTTGTTTTTAATAAATCAGCTGTTGCAGTTATGCAGTACAAAAAGGCCTACAAACGAGAAAAATCAATGTAATTGGCAAAGAAAGAATTAATTTCGAATATCAATACCTAACGCAACGTGGCGAGGAGTTACTCTGATCTTTTACCACATATTTTGTGGTCACTAATGGTGGTAATAAACCCTGTTCATTAGTAATAAAAGCACCACCAGCGCTATTTTGATTTTCAACGATAACGCTTATCGAATTAGGCATCTGATCGGGATCTAAACAGCGTTGGGCTACTGTTGCGGCTGTTGATAAATACCAGTACCAGGTGCAGGTGGTTGCTAAAGAAAATAATACAAAAATAATCATCAGTAATATTTGAAATATATTAGTTGTATTAGCATACATTATAACCATGACGTCCGGGTATTGGGGGTTGACCCGGCATGGGTGGCTGACCGGGCATTGGCGCCTGTCCAGGTTGTGTTTCTGGCATCATTTGACCCATGTAACCACCTGGTGCACTTGGTTGTTGTAGAGGATAGCCTGGATGTTGAGGTTGTGGAGGACAACCAGGTGGACCAGGTTGTAGTGGATAGCCCGACTGTTGTGGCATTGGCAGATAGGTTATTGCCGCTGCTGTCGTGGCATTGCATTAAAAATGGCTTTTCGTTTGAACTCCGGAAATAGTTTTCACAACAGTGGACTTACCTTGTCCAATCCTGCCAATATTGATTGTTGCCGGACGCGAAATTACCTCTGGCGATAATGGGGGCAAATTTTCGATATCCTGTAAATAATAGTTTTTTATTAATTCAATTATATTAAAGCAAATCCTACAATATAACAGATTGAACGATGCAAATTTTGAAGCACCAGTAATGAAAATGAATGAATGGATGTGTAGCGATATGGGAAAATGATGTTAGATTTCCCAGAAAATATCTTTTCACATATCGCATTAAACCTTACTTGATTTTGGTTCCTTTGTGGAAAATATAAATGTATTATTAACATAAAATGCAAATACCGTAGCGCACACAACACTTAATTTAAATTTAGTTTTTTTATTATATCCGAAATTATTTGTAAATATATTTTTATTACCCTGCTGTTGCTGCGCTTGTGGTTTCAAGCTGAAAACAACAAATGGCGGATTCGCAGAAAATTTTTTTGACGTATTTGAGGGTACATAGCATGTAAGAAAAGGCAAGCATATATGGATCGGACATTTCAAATAGGCCATCTCATTCTTTCATACTAACAATTGTGGAACAATGTGGGATATTTTGTTGTTGGTCACCATTTTCAGTCACTAGATTTTTGCTCGGAAGGTATTGATATAGAAGTATTATATATATGGTAAAATGACTAAAATCTGTGTCGATGGAACACGTAAGTCGTTAAGTAGCATTTGTACAGGGCGTCGGGCACTTTTGTGACCAGTCTATTCCCTCGTACCTATTTATGTGATTGTCCATACTGCTCACATATATACGGTATTAGGTTATCGAAATGTAAATAAACTATAGTGCTCTACTGTTCTAACATTCACGTTAACTGTCAAATGGCCGTCATTTTTTAAGTTATATACTTTTAACTTTACGAGTATTTTTACAGTATTTTTTACGTTAATATGACCGCCCTTTGACTAGTATTACGACCGTTTTTTTACTTGGATTATATCTGAAATTGCTATATAAATAAAATGCTTCTTTAATTCAAATCCATTTACATTTCTTTTATTCAACATTTTTATAATATATTAGATTATTTATAATAGTTGTAAATTATTAACTATAAGTCATAAGCAAGGAATAGTTTTTCAGTCTTGTTGGTGAGCCATAAATACAAATTTTATTGTATGCGATTGTATGCTTACAAAGTTAAGGGAAACTCAAATAAATTAATTAATGATATAGAAAACAAAAGAGAAGAACTAACAGAACTATTGGTTGCAGTAAACCATCAAATCGCGAGTAGGCAATTCACAATTTGAGTAAGTTGACTTGTAATTCGCCCATTTTAATACTATACCTTTTTTATTTTAGTTCAGAAATCTGCAATTGAGGTTCGAAAGTTACAATTGAAGTTCAAAAATTTTAATTCAAGTTCAGAAAATTTAAATTCAAACACAAAATATCTATTTGTAGTTCAGAAATTTAAAATTGTAGTTCAGAATTTCTGTTTGTAGTTCAGAAAATTATAATTGAACTTAAATTGTAATTTTATGAACTCCAGTTGTAATTTGCTGAACTGCAGTTGAAATTCCTGACCTTCAATTATAATTTACTGAACTTCTATTGAAAATTGTGAACTTCAGTTGTAATTTTTTGAACTTCAATTGAAATTCCCGAGCTTTCAGAACTTCAATTGCAACTTTCAAATTGTTTTTGCATAAAATGAACAATTTAACCTTTTTTCTGACAGTTAAAGTGGTGAAGAAGCTTTGTGTTGAATGTTGATTTATACTACAAAAATAACAAAATTCTTAACAAAACCAGGCTAAACGATAACATTAACTACCAAAAAAACATAAGTTATTTTACGATGCTTTCACGGATCGATTTACACTTAAATACCGATTTAATTTTCTTTAAGTTTTCACATTTTTTAGTTTACAATAATTTTACATTGAGGGTAATTTATGCTATTTTCTTTTTTTCGTAATTTTGCAATAATATACGTAGGTACTCATAGTAATATTTTGTTTTAAATTATGTGATTACAATATTTATAAGGACCATTTAGTTGATGGTATTGGTACTGTCAGTTAAATTCATCAGCAAATATTTATATTCAAAATATTTTTTTGTTATACATCTAGTTTATAAAGTTTGGTTAAAAATTATTGACAAATTCGTTGCGATTGAATTGCTTTAAAAATCTTTGCAAACTTTATGCGATTGTTGAATATTTTTTTTTTAATTAGAGATGAAAAGCTTAGAATAGGAACGTAGGAAAAAGCATAGAATTATAAGATTCTTAGACAATTTTTAACCAAGATTATTTCAGTGTTGTTGTTTATTTGTTGTACAGATTCGTTGCATATTAATTTTAAGATCAAGAATACTCAAAGGTCTCGTGGCAGCGTCTTGTTGGTCAATTGCGCACCGCAATATCCATTGATGGGAATTGACATTCATTATAAAGTAGCGAAGGCACGGTCCTGCGCAAACACATCGCCAACCTGTGTTGGCAAAAGATATGCTGAACTGTGTAGGAAGAAACATTTTTAAAATTTAATAAAATCAAAACTACAGTTCTGCTAAAAAGGGGTAAAGTATTGTATGTTAAAGTATAGCAAAGTTTCAGCGGCCTTGTCCTGGTGAAAATTGAGTTTGAATAGGTCTCATTCTTCATTCTCATACCTCGTAAGATATTAAAAATCCCCAACGCTATTTTTGCAATAACTTCAAAGAAACTCACATTCAAACCGGTGTCCTATCCCTACTTCTGTTTAACTTATATATATCAAAGACATCTCCACCACCAGAAGGAATCACTATTGTTTCCTACACCATATGGTCGCCAAGCCTAAAGATTACCCACTGGAAGAAGCTACAGGCCTACCAAAATACTGCCCTCAGAACCGCCACGGGTTGTCTCCTTATGTCCCAAGAACACCATCTACATATTGAGGCGAGAATACTCCCAATAAGCGAAAGAAATGAAATGCTAACGGAACAGTTTCTGTTGAATACCCAGGAACCTGGGCATCCCAACAGACATCTGATTGATGAGTTAACACCGCCCAGGGTCTTAAGGAGTCATCTCCGTAAGCACTATGAGGAAATACCTGAGAACTCAGCCGTATGAAGCAAGAAAACACAAGAAGGTCCTTGGTGAACTCCATAAACAGGCGTCGGACCTCTATGTCAGGAATTGCCCAGTGAATTCAGTACTCAAAGAACAATACCCTAAACTTGCAGAACAGGAACACACGCTCCCTAGGGAAACGCGAGTCACTCTAGCCCAACTTCGATCTGGATACTGTAACAGGTTAAACTCTTACCTATCCAGAATCAACCCCAACATACAAAATGTCCCTGCTTGCAATGTGTCCCCACATGACACCAACCATCTCTTCAATTGTAATTTGGAACCAACTCCTCTAACACCACTCTCTTTATGGTCCACCCCTGTTGAAACAGCAAGTTTCCTCGGACTCCCGTTAGAGGACATTGATGACAATTTGTGATTGGTCAGACCTATTAGATGGGGCCAAGCACTGCTACAACAACAACATCAGAAGGCACTCGAAGACGATGCCTCAAAACTAACAACCAAAAGCAATAATTATCATTTCACTGACACAAATTTTATAGTTTTTTCTTCCGTAGTTGGGCACAATCTTTTCATAATAGTACTTAACACTTTAAGATTAGACATTTTTTTCAAGTTGTATTTTGACTTACCAGCAACAACCGAATCATCTTTAGTTGTACGCCGCACAATCGTTATAGCATCATGTAACGAAGCTCAATTTCTTCCAAAAATTGTTCGGCACTGCCACGTAAAATCAATGTACATGTTCTAGCATTAACACAACCTTTAAATAAATATAAACTATAAAAATAAAATTAATGTCAAACCCACTATCAAACCTTGGAAAATTTTGAAACGTTCACCACCAACTTGACATTCTTCAAAGTAGTGACAATGAGCTGTAGTCATAACAGCACCACCACAAGCTTTCATTGTACGTTTCCAATCTTCTTCTGGTACACGAACAGCACAGAACATATCATGATCTGCAAAATACTGTGTAGCACCAATTGGTAGTTTAGATAACACAACATTGGCGCCTTACTTAGCTAGTTTATTCTACAGAATACGCCATTCAGCATCACTAATTTTCTGATACTCTTGGACATTATCAACACGTACTTCAGCAATATCACGCTCAGCCTTCAATTCCAATTCTATATTTAATAATGCGATTTTATATTTTTTGTATGACTTTGGGTCCATCAAAGGAAAGTACAGTGTCCACAACCATTTTAGAAAAGAAATCTTTTTGTTGATGAATAAGTTTGGAGGACATTGTGTGGCAGAGCATTTTCCAATGAAGCACTTTGTTGTTCCTGTCATTGGCGTTTCGACATGTACAGCCATGTCATATTTTATCATGCATAATTGTAATGCTTTACCTATAACTTTAATGATGATACGTGCATGCACGCCTTCCTCAACATATGACTTAACTTGTTTTAAGATTTCACATGCTTAAAGTACTAATGAAGTGGTGCCATCGCCGACATGATGAGAGAAACATTTTCATTCCACACATTCTAATATAACAAAAAACTTACCTCAGCATTTTGAGATTTGGCGATGTCGACTAGACTTTTACGGCTGGGTGCACAATATCCAGTAGTTTCATAATGGTTGCCCCATCATTTGAAATTGTGGCCCTACCACTGGAATCAACAATATGCTTGTCCATACTGCGTGAACCCAATGTAGTGCGTACAGCGTCCACAATTGAATGCGAGGCATTGTTGTTGGATATGAGTTGAGGTTTACCTTGAGAGCTATCGGCACCCAAACATTTTTTACACAAAAACTCATGTACCCAATACAAGTTCATATTTATCGACACGTCGTCCGGTGTGGCCCAAATGTTGGAAATATTCAGTTGGCACTGTTGAGAAAAAATATGGATCAATGAACACAAGTAAAAGTGAACGATTTTTTTTTTACAATCTGTTGTTACTTTACACATTAGACATTGGAAACGACGACCAGCATCTACAAATTGCATTTTAGCCTTGCAAACGATTACATCTAATTGGACCCAATTCACCTAAATTTACAATGGGTGGCTCATATTCATCTTCAACCGTGCGTGCCATTGGTGAGATGGTAAGTGTAGAGGACAAAGCTGTCGTTTTTAATAAATCAGCTGTTGCAAGTATGCAATACAAAAAGGCCTGCAAACGAGAAAGATCAATCTAATAGCCAAACAAAAAAATTTATTTCGAATATCAATACCTAACGTAACGTGGCGAGGAGTTACCCTGATCTTGTACCACATATTTTGTGGTCACCAATGGTGGCAATAAACCTTTTTGATTAGTAATAAAAGCACCACCAGCGCTGAATTTCAATGATAACGCTTATCGGATTTGGCATCTGATAGGGATCTAAACGGCGCACAGTGGCGCCTCTGCCGTTAAAGCAGGGCAAAAATCAAAAAAACCATGAAAGCTTTCGCTAAATGTAATACATGTTTGTAATAGAGAATTTTCCAGGAATAAAGAATATGCAACTGTTTTTTCACAGAAAATTATAGTTTACCAGGTAGAGCCGCTCGAAGTTTACCAATTTGCAACATTGGGAAAAATTTGAAAATTTTCTTCTTTTTCGATTTTGTGAGTAAATAGGGCGGCCCGTTGTCGTTTTCTTGTATAACAATTAAAGATAATTTAATTTAGGATTGAATTTAAAAAAAAATTGTTTTTTTTTTTTTTTTGTTAAAAGTTGGCGGATATACAACACCCTATACCAAATTTAGATGCATCTGTCTCGAGCGTTATTTCTTTTTTGTCATCAAATGATTGGAGCGTCGGTGAGGTGACTGCCACTCATACACGACGTTGGACTTTAACAACTCTCGTAACGGTTGGGAGATACTAGACAAATTAGGTATGTATTCGCGAATATAATTTATCATGCCAAGTAATTTTTGCAAGTCTTTCTTAGTATTTGGTTTTCTAATTTTCATTATCACTTTCACTCTATCAGGATCGCAGCGTATGCCAGCTGGTGAAATAATTTTACCCAAATATTTAACTTCTGTTACTTTGTATTGAATTTTGTTGACATTACTAACTTCAGAGTGCGATCATGCTCTTCAACACTTCTAGCCGCAATCAATATATTGTCAATGAAAACTATTATGTTTGGAATATCTTCGAAGTTTCTCTCATTATATTTTTGAAAAACTTCTGGACCTATTTTGATACCATATGGCAAGCACTTGAAACGATAACACCCTAACGGTGTATTAAAAGCACAGAGCTAAATAACTTTTTCGCTAAGTCCTATTTGCCAAAACCCCTCTTTCAGGTCCAACACAGTGAATATCTTACTATTAGCAATACGTACCGATATAGATTCAAATGATGTAATCGTATGATTTTCCGACAAAATATCTGCATTTAAATCTTGAGGATCAATACACAAGCGAAGTTTGCCTGATTTCTTCTCTACAACTACAAGATTACTGGCTCGTTCAATAGTACCATCCACCTGTTCAATTATCTTATTTTCAACCATTTTCTGTAACTCGGTTTTTAATCTTGCTACTAATGATTGCGGGATTCTCCTTGCTGGCTTTACCACCGGGACCGAATTTTTCTTAACCTGAATATCCAAATTTGTTACAAAGCATCCCGTCCCTTCAAAAACATCACTATATTTTCGTATAAATTCATCCTTTGTTACTTCTCGAATAGCGTTAACGCGTTTAATAAGGTTTAGTTGCTCACATGCTGCAAGTTCTAACAAAGGTTCGTATGGTGTATCAACAACCGTGAATTCTAAAATCTTTATCTCATTTCGGCACATAACTACACATTGAATTACACCTTTGTAGTCCAACTCAGTTCCACTGTAACTCCGTGGTGGCAAACCGCCATCGTATAGCAACGTATCTTTCATGTATTTTTTAAAATACTTGTAAGGCAAAATATTGACGTCAGCACCGGTGTCTAACTTAAAATTTATAAGGCAGTCATTGACTCTAATTTCTCATACCATCTTTTCCGACCCGCAATTACGTCTTCAATATTGTGAAAACAATATCATCGCCACTTCCTCTTTTTTCATCACTTTCGTTTATTTCGTAAACTCGTGAACTATAAGAAGCAACACTAAAATGATTTAAACGACCGCAGTTGTTGCATTTTTTGCCGAATGCTGGGCATTTGTCAAACTCATGAACACCTTTACAAAATTTACAATTAGAGCTTTGTCTTGAATTATCCTTAATTCGTACATTTTCTCTGTTCATACTTTTTGTGTTTTCCATATAATTGCGTGTACTGCTATTTTGCGAAATTTGTTTGTGTTTGCGTATTGCATTTACTGTTGATTGTTTGATCTGTTGTTGCATTTCGTCTGCATATTTGTCCACAAGCTCAGCAGCACGCGCGATTTCGATGGTTTTATGCAAAGTCAAATTTTCTGCTTCCAAAAGCTTTTTCTGCAGCTTTTGGCTATTTGTACCAATAACAATGTTGTCTCGAATCATTCTATCCCTGTCACTATATCCACAATTTTTTACCCTTTTACGCAAATCAAGCAAATAAGATTCAAATGGCTCCCCCTCTTCCTGTTTTCTGGAATTGAATCTAAAAGCTTCGTATACCTCATTCTTTTTGGGTGTGCAATAATTTTCAACAGCTGCAAAAACTGCGTCAAAATTTTTCTTCTGCGCCTCAGAGAGTCCAAAAGTGTTAAATATTTCAATTGCCTCTGGGCAGCAGGCGTTGAGGAATATTCCAACTTTCTGCTGTTCTTTTCAATCAATGGCTATGGCATATATGTCGAAATTTTGCTTGAAAACTCTCCATTGCTCGGAAACATTTCCTTCAAATTTTAGCGGATCAGGACGTCTCATGTCCAGATTGCTATAGGCGTTGTTATTATTTGCCATTACAAAGTCCTCACTTTCGCTGTCCGTGTTTAGTTCGCTTTCTTCTTGCTGCAATTCAGTCCCACTACGGGTTTTCATTCCTTATACGGCTGCGCCATGTGTGAGAGCAGTAAAAGACTGTTTATTTAATATAGATTCAAGTGACAGCAATGTCGTATTCATGTACATAAGTATACTTATTTTATAATGTAAGTAGCTGTAACATATGTGAAGGGGGATGCCATACTTGTACGATATATAATATATAACAACTAAGATACAACTTTTTATCATAAGTGGGCAGTGCCCCGCTATCTTATCAAAATCATTAGTTTATCTTATTTAATGCTTAAATACGTCATTATAAGACAAATCTCATTTTATTTTTTTTATTTTTTACTAAAAACATTTTGTTTTTGCATTTTTCTAAAAACTTTCTTTCGACTTTGACGAATTTTTTTGAAGCGCCCTGTATCTGTGACATTCGTTCATGCTTTCATTTGCATTTTAATTTTTTTAAATATCAAATATGGTTCAAAAGTTATGACTTTTGCAAAGAAAAAACTCAAAAGGTGCCACTGTGTGGCGTTGGGCTTGATCATACTGTTGCGCCTGTTAATATATACCAGTACTAGGTGCAGGTAGTTGCTAAAGAAAATAATACAAAGATAATCGTCAGCAATATTTGAAATATATTAGTTGTATTAGCATACATTATAACCAGGGCGTGCGGGTACTGGGGGTTGACCCGGCATGGGTGGCTGACTGGGCATTGGCGCCTGTCCAGATTGTGTTGGTGGCATCATTTGACCCATGTAACTACCTGGTGCACCTGGATGTTGTAGAGGATAACCTGGCTGTTGAGGTTATGAAGGACAACCAGGTGGAACAGGTTGTGGTGGATAGCCCGACTGTTTTGGCATTGGCAGATAGGTTGTTGCTGCTCCTGTCGTGGCATTGCACAACCCGGTTGCTCTTGTGGTATATACCTTGGCATAACTGGATGTGGTGTCATTGCCCCACCTCGTCCAGTAGATGCGGGCGGCATACCTGGAGGACCATCCCAGCAAAAACCTAGTGACCGAAAATTGCGACCAACTACAACAGCTTGGATAAGCTATATATTTTGCGCTGGCAACCCCTTGAATCAATTTGGTATTTTAATCGCCTCTTTCGACAGGCATACCTGCCGCGGGTATATTCTTAGCCCCTAACCCACTCGGGGTGTACTTCGCGTATCTCGGCCGGCGGTGGAGAGTCAGAAAGAAATCCTCCAAATAACCAAATAGGCGGAAGAACAGTACTTATTTGGGTAATAGTCTAGGTGAGGGGTCGACTGCTAATACGCGTCCAAAAATATTGAGAGAGGAGTCCAACGACGCGTCTTGGTATCAGTATTACTAATCCGAAGGCGGAAAAGAAAAATTTTAACCCGCTCAAAAGATATTAACGAAAAACCGATTACCCGCGTGTACCTCCGTAACGGGGTTGGAATCCATAGTATTTTTGCGCAAAACACCTTTTGCGTTGGCGGGCTTCGGCCGCGCTTATAAAAAATTACCCTGGGTGGGTCCAACACCGGTTTGGAAACCAAAACTATATCCGCGCAAAACACTTATGCTCATAATTTTTTTTGTGGGTACTACAACCACATTAAAATCGCCAAATTTAACTGCAAATATCTCCGGACAGAGATAAAATTTTTCTTTTCCGCCTTCGGATTATGGTTGTCGCGGTCAATACGCGTCTTTTCACACCTCTCTCGATATTTTTTTATGCGTATTAGCAGTCGACCCCTCAAATAGACTTTTACCGTTGACGTTGATGGTCCTTTTTACAAGCTCGACCATGCCGGGAACGATTTAATATGACCACATTGAACCTTCAATGCCATACTGCCCCCGCCCCTAGTTTCTTGAAACTTGGAGTCGCCAAAGCCTCGGCTGCCAAATAAACATTTACATCATAAATAGTTTCGATAAAATTGGCAAAGTTTATTTTACCATGGATACCTAACGAAAGTTGCTTTTTTTAGTAAAATGGAGTAAGTTCTTCTTAATAGGCACAAAACTAAGAAGCTACTTGTATTTTAAATTAATATGTCACTTTAGCCATTATAAGCTAATGGAAAATGTATGAGGTTACAACAACATTGAAAAATGTAAATGTTACGTTTTGGTGCGACGAGTTTGTAAATGTGTTGTTTTGATATGAATCTCCATACAATGAGGAAGATTGTTGCAAATACTAGTCAGAAATAATCTTATATGATGGTTTTAAGTCAACGTAATGAAGACTTCGTTGCGTTCTTAAATTCGCTATTCGAAATTTTGATAGAAATCAAGAAGTGGAAGGGAGCTGCATTAAAAGATAATTTTTTTGCTTTTGGTGTGGACCTCCACAATTGCGCAGGAGCAAGCTTACGCCACACAACCCATTGAATCATTTAGGTATTTTAGTCGCCTCAGATCCTGGGTCCAAAGCTCGTCTTTTGACACCTCTCCTGATATTTTTGAACGAGTTTTAGCAGTTGTGAGCTAAAGTAAACAATTACCATATATACATACGTGCATACGTACTAATAACAATAATCCCTTCATATATTAAGTATATTTCATACTATTGTACTCGTAATTAAATTATTCAACGATGGTATACTTCCAAATTCTTGTTGCCTGCTTCACCAGAGCAATTCGAAGTCGACGTCGCTGCCAATGCCGAAGACCTACTCCCCAGCAAAAATCTAGTGACCAAAAATGGCGACCAACAACAAAAAATCCCACATTGTTCCACAATGGTTAGTATGAGAAAATGAGATGGCCTAACTGCAATGTCCGATCCACATATGCTTGCCTTTTCTTATATCCTATGTATCCTGAAATATGTCAAAAAAATTTTCTGTGAGTCCGCCATTTGTTTTCAGCTTTCCGTACTAGCGGTGGAAAATTTTGGTAGTTTTTTAAGTAAATAAAAAAGAATACAATAGAAAAATAATACAAATTCAATTGCGTGGCTAGTGTGTTGTTGCACATCGAAAATTGAATGGATTAGAGAAAAAGAAAAAATTATAAATATTAAATGCTATTAAACAATTTAGTGAGCTGCAAATAGCGACGCAACAAACGCCATTTATGGCGTCCACCAGCAAATAATCAGCGGAAATATTGGATAAATTATAATTGTGATATTTTTGTGCAAAAAATAATAGAAAATATCAGTGCCGACTGAAAATTGTCTACATTTAATTAAAGTAAAATTAAGAAAAAGAAGAAATTCACAATTGGTATTGGCAGCGACGTCGACTTCGAATTGCTCTGGTGAAGCAGGCAACAGGAATTTGGAAGTAAACCATCGTTGACTAATTTAATTACAAGTGAGTACAATAGTATGAAATATACATAATATATGAAGGGATTATTGTTATTAGTACGTACGCACGCATGTTTGTATATATGGTAATTGTTTACTTTAGCGCACAACTGCTAAAACTCGCCCAAAAATATCAGGAGAGGTGTCAAAAGACGAGCTTTGCACCCAGGATCACGAATCCGAAGGCGGAAATTCAAATTTTATTTCGTTTCGGAGATATTTGCAAACAAAATTGAAAATTTTCATGTGGTTGTTGTTGTTTTGATGAGTTTGTTGTACCCACAAGAAAAACTGGGTAAAAGTGTTTTGCGCGGATATAGTTTTGGTCTCCAAACCGGTGTTGGACCCACACAGGGTAATTTTTTATAAGCGTGGTCGAAGGCCGCCAATGCAGAAAAGTGTTCTGCGCAAAAATAGTATGGATGCCACCCCCGGTTTCGGAGCGCTCCGGGGCCAGTTTTCGGTTTTTTGGAAATAACTTTTGACAGAAATTTCCGCTCTCGGATTCGTGGTCCTGGGATCAAAACGCGTCTTTTAACACCTCTCCCGATATTTTTTGTCGGGTTTTAGCAGTTGTGAGCTAAAGTAAACAATTACCCAGATATTGACTTTAAGTCGAGAAAAGTGAAAGATTTTTACCGCTCGCGTAATCGCATTTTGCATCCTTAGTTGCTACGAACTCGAAAAGCGCGCATAATATTGTAGACAAAGGATTACGTAAAAATTTGTTAATTTTAAAATTTGCTAATGAATTTTCTAATACCATACAAACATTAGCTGAAGTGGGCAATATAGATAAATGGTTAACGGAATATAGTGTGGATGAAAGTCCTCAGCAATTGCTTGAAATTCATAAATTTTTCTATGCAGACTTTAAACGTATTGCAATAATTTTAGATTTTCTAAAAAGATTTGCAGAAACCTACAAGTCAATAACGTTGGATACTGTTTTAAATGCGCGAAGCGTTCTAAAGTTACTCTACGATCATTATGTTAATGCAAGGTATTTTTCTTGATACACAGTGCAATTGCACGTTAGAGTTAAGTGTGAGCAGGCCTGGGTAGGGTAAAGCCACTAGTATCCGTACACTTAGAGGGCTTAGAATATACCCGCGGCATGTATGCCCGTCTGAGGCGACTAAAATACCTAAATGATTCAATGGGTTGTGTAGCGTAAGCTTGCTCCTGCGCAATTGTGGAGGTCCACACCAAAAAAATTTTTCTTTTAATGCAGCTCCCTTCCACTTGTTGATTTCTATCGAAATTTCGAATAGCGAATTTAAGAACGCAACGAAGTCTTCATTACGTTGACTTAAAACCATCATATAAGATTATTTCTTACTAGTATTTGCAATAATCTTCCTCATTGTATGGAGATTCATATCAAAACAATACATTTACAAACTCGTCGCACCAAAACGTAACATTAACATTTTCAATGTTGTTGTTGTTGTTGTAACCCACATTTTCCATTAGCTTATAATGGCTAAAGTGACATATTAATTTAAAATACAAGTAGCTCGTTAATTTTGTGCTTATTAAGAAGAATTTACTCCATTTTACTAAAAAAAAACAACTTTCGTTAGGTATCCATGGTAAAATAAACTTTGCCAATTTTATCGAAACTATTTATGATGTAAATGTTTATTTGGCAGCCGAGGCTTTGGTGACTCCAAGTTTCAAAGAACTAGGGGCGGGGGCAGTATGGCATTGAAGGTTCAATGTGGTCATATTAAATCGTTCCCGGCATGGTCGAGCTTGTAAAAAGGACCATCAACGTCAACGGTAAAAGTCTATTTGAGGGGTCGACTGCTAATACGCGTCAAAAAATATCGAGAGAGGTGTGAAAAGACGCGTATTGACCGCGACAACCATAGTCCGAAGGCGGAAAAGAAAAATGTTATCTCCGTCCGGAGATATTTGCAGTTGAAGTTGGCGATTTTAATGTGGGTGTCGTACCCACAAAAAAAAAATTGTGAGCATAAGTGTTTTGCGCGGATATAGTTTTGGTCTCCAAACCGGTGTTGGACCTGGGTAATTTTTTATAAACGCGGACGGATGCCGCCAACTCAGAAAGATGTTTTGCGCAAAAATACTATGGATTCCACCCCCCGTTACAGAGGTACCCGCGGGTCATTTTTCTGTTTTTCGTTAATATCTTTTGAACGAGTTAAAATTTTTATTTTTCGCCTTCGGATTATTAATACTGATATCAAGACGCGACGTTTGACAACTCTCTTGATATTTTTGGACGCGTATTAGCATTCGACCTCTCAACTAGACTATTACCCAAATAAATACTGTACTTCCGCCTACTTGTTTATTTGGAGGATTTGGTTCTGACTCTCCACCGCCGCACAGTGTTTCGTGTAGAACAAGCTAGCTGGACAAAAATAAAATTCTTATTCCAAG
The DNA here is from genome assembly GCF_040869045.1 of Eurosta solidaginis. Classification (NCBI taxonomy): domain Eukaryota; kingdom Metazoa; phylum Arthropoda; class Insecta; order Diptera; family Tephritidae; genus Eurosta; species Eurosta solidaginis. Next base: position 100,296,687 of record NC_090323.1, on the reverse strand, counting down.
AAAAGTGTAATGAGAAATGAATGAAAACAAACAAAATAACGGGATTTTTGCTTTTTTTTATATTTTTGCTCATATATATTGAGTAATTGAAGTAAGAAGGCAGGAGTGGCCGTAAAATGCATTGACTAATTCGCAAAATTCTTGTTGAATATTAAGCTTCATATCTCTTTTAAGCGAACACTTTTATATAATTTTTTTGACTTATTCTAAGCTCGAAGGTAAGCAAAATTTTATAATAGTAATTCTTTCACAAGTAGAGTATTTTCAATATATTTAACATTCCGTTATTAAGAAGAAAAGGTATTTTTTCTCCGCGGACATCCGGGCTAAATTTTACATATGTTATAGTCGCAAGTATTCTCTAGTAGTCGAAAGAAAATACCATTGCGAATTCTTTGCACATCTATTTTTAATTTATTTTTTTTAAGATTTAGTTATCTCTACATATAAAATGAGATGTATGTACGTACCAGCTCCGAAGAGATATTTGAACCTTTAAAGCTTATCTGCAAACGGCAAAACCAATTCCCAGGTACAGGGAACAAACGCGTAGCCATAAAACACACAAAAATAAACGCGCAAGGTCAACAAGAGCACACTAAAAGCAAAAAGGCGAAGATCACTGACTTCAAACTGCCACACCCTACCGCACCAGTCACCAAGGCATACAAACAGGTACATACAAAGCAACCCTAATGCAGGTATAACCACACAGGAACGCTACGCAAAACAACCCCATTTGGTAGCATCTACGCCAATACCTGAATGTAATATAAATACTGCACAACTGATAACAAATCAGAACGATCAACGACACTGCAGCACAACAATCATCAACTATTCACCCTGTCGGAAAATCAACAACACAAAGCAGTTTAGTTATAACCGTACCAAGAACGGAGTTTTTTGAGATTTGGGTTCACCATTCGAAGGAAACCAAATATAAAGAATTATTGAGTTCTGTTGTACTTAAGTACGATTTAAGCGAAGCAGCCGCGTATTCGATAAAAAGTTTAAGCTTACAAATATCGGCATATTCGTCGAAGCTGAATCAAAATTGGAACACATAAGGAGCGATTTTTGAATAAAAACTCGGAGTGGCTATCGGGTCAAGACTTCACATTTACAAAAACGGTGGATTCAAAGTTGCCATCAGACCAACCAACCACTTCTTCAGGTAACCAAACGGCGTCGAGTGGATGACCTCTTGCAATCTAGAAGTCCTGGTGAGTTACTTTATGCGGCAGAAGTATCAACGCGTATGTCCGGCAACAGAAATGTTGCTAACATTATAAAAAAATCACAGGAAACCACTCAAATATCCGGCAAGAAGATGACATGTGAGCAAGATGCAAGATGCTTGAGCAATGTAGAAGCTTTAGCAGACTACGTAGATAGCAAGTCGACGACTCATGGGTACAAAACGACTTGGGAGCATCAAGGCAGGCCTTAAGGTTTATCCATCATTTTATAGTCTAAGAAAAGCTAAGGCAGAATGCTATCCAAATGAAATTGATGTGGGTGAAACACGTGCGGAAATTGAAGTCCATTCCATATTAGATAAAACTTTTGAGCGTCTAGTTTATCAAATCAAGAAGTTTTTGTTAGTTTATTACCTACAAACTATACGTATACTTTAATCAGCAAGTGGGGTTGCGATGGAAGCTCTGGCCATAGAACATATAAGCAAAAGTTTACATTTTTATTATTATTATTATTGTAATTCACTTTTACATTCCTGACTGGTACTATAAAATAATTTTGTAAAAATTGTAGTGTCAGGATAAATACTCAAATAAATACAAAATATGTATGTACATATGTACAGTCACTCACATAAATAAGTAGACACCCCTTTTTGTACAATTCTTACAATTTTCGGTTTCGCAAATTTATTTTAACTAATTTCCCATAAGAAAATTTGTCACGATCTATAACAAAAACTAAATTATATTAAAAAAATATTTGAAAAATTCGACGAATTTTCATAAAAAATTTTATTTTTCCGAATTTTTAGAATTTTTTAGAGTATTGAAATTTGTATTCCATTCAATTTAAGTACAATAAAGTAATATTCCTAAGTCCTTTAAATTTTTTTGGATCTATGTCACTTATTCACATGAGTTACTGTAAAAAATAAAAAAAGAACATATGGCCGAAAAAAATGAAGTAGTTGTAATAAATGGCTGCATATGAAACGGAAAATCTCATAAAATAATTTTGTCCAGCTAGCTTGTTCTACACGAAACACTGTGCGCCGGCCGAGATACGCGAAGTACACCCCGAGTGGGTTAGGGGCTAAGAATATATAGCTTATCCAAGCTGTTGTTGTTGGTCGCCATTTTCCGTCACTACATTTTTGCTGGGATGGTCCTCCAGGTATGCCGTACGCATCTACTGGACCAGGTGGGCCAATGACACCACTTCCAGTTATGCCAAGGTATATACCACAACAGCAACCGGGTTGTGCAATGCCACGACAACAGCAGCAACAACCTATCTGCCAATGCCAAAACAGTCGGGCTATCCACCAAAAATTGGTCCACCTGGTTGTCCTCCATAACCTCAATAGCCAGGTTATCCTCTGCAACAACCAGGTGCACCAGGTGGTTACATGGGTCAAATGATGCCAACAATGCAACCTGTACAGGCGCTAATGCCCAGTCGGCCACCCTTGCCGGGTCAACCCCCAATACCCGCGCGTCCTAGTTATAATTTATGCTAATACAACTAATATATTTCAAATATTGCTGATGATTATTTTTGTATTATTTTCTTTAGCAACCACCACCTGCACCTGGTACTGGTATATATCAACAGGCGAAACAGTATAATCAAGCCCAACACCGTTTAGATCCCGATCAGAAGCCAAATCCCATAAGAGTTATCATTGAAATTGAGCGCTGGCGGTGCTTTTATTACTAATCAACAAGGTTTATCGCCACTATTGGTGACCACAAAATATGTGGTACAAGATCAAGGTAACTCCTCGCCACGTTACGTTAGGTATTGATATTCGAAATTAATTTTTTGTTTGGCAATTACATTGATCTTTCTCGTTTGCAGGCCTTTTTGTATTGCATACCTGCAACAGCTGATTTATTAAAAACAGCAGCTTTGTCCTTTACACTTACCATCTCACCAATGGCACGCACGGTTGAGGGTGAATATGAGCCACACATTGTAAATTTTGGTGAATTGGGTCCGATTAGATGTAATCGTTTGCAAGGCTAAAATGCAATTTGTAGATGCTGGTCGTCGTTTCCCTTGTCTAATGTGTAAAGTAACAACAGATGTTAAAAAAAATCTTTCACTTTTACTTGTGTTCATTGAGCCATATTTTTTCTCAATAGTGCCAACTGAATATTACCAACATTTGGGCCACACCGGACAGAACAGCGTGTCGATAAATATGAACGTCCTGAACTTGTATTGGGTACATGAGTTTTTGTGTAAAAAATGTTTGGGTACCGATAGCTCTCAAGGTAAACCTCAACTCATATCCAACATCAATGCCACGCATTCAATTGTGGACGCTGTACGCACTACACTGGGATATTTTTCATTCCAGTGGTAGGGCCACAATTTCAAATGGTGGGGCAACCATTATGAAACTATTGGATATTGTGCATCCAGCCGTAAAAGTCTAGTCGACATCGCCAAATTTCAAAATGCTGAGGTAAGTTTTTTGTTATATTAGAATGTGTGGAATGAAAATGTTTCTCTTATCAGGTCGGCGATGGCACCACTTCAGTAATTCTTTAAGCATGTGAAATCTTAACACAAGTTAAGCTATATGTTGAGGAAGGTGTGCATGCAGGTATCATCATTAAAGAAATACTTAAAGCATTACAATTATGCATGATAAAATATGACATGGCTGTACATGTCGAAGCGCCAATCAAAGGAACAACAACGTGCTTTATTGGAAAATGCTCTGCCACACAATGTCCTCCAAACTTATTCATCAACAAAAAGATTTCTTTTCTAAAATGGTTGTGGACGCTGTACTGTAGCATTATGCGTCATGCCCACCTATGCAATACATTTGCGGCATTACGCATCATGAAATTCTATGCCAATACACTTTTGTAATAGCAGAATCATATTACAATATTATGCGACATAAATTACATTGACCTAACACAGCGGTAAGCCAACATCAATGGAATGCCGAATATGAAACCCTTGTTAGTTCACACATTACAAATTTTGCTTAGTCACTCACTCCGGTCAATACACTGCCGATCGCCAATGTTAGTTTGCCACCAAAATATTTACATACAACCAATAATGTGAATTAACCAAATATTCACATACAAACATTTTACATGAATAGCAATCTGCTGACTTTGCATACAAATCTACATGTATGCATACCGTTTATACAAATCTACATATATGCATACTATTAATACAAATCTACGTATCTTTTGTTCGTAAGTATTAGAATAATTATGAATGCATAGGTTAAGAAATTATGTATAAAAGGGAAAGAATTTCTTTTAATAAAATCAATCATTATCCGACTTCCAAAGTCAGAGTTTCTTTTATTTACTATTAAGCATTTCATGGCGTTCCTGCCAGTTCAGATCAAATCAGAACAACTGCTAAAAACGATCTGCCTGGAAAAGATCCTTCCAGTTCGATCCCTAATAAGCATAAAAATTTCCTGAACAAGCAAATATTGCTAAGAAGATCTAAACTGACCAGAGATCCTGCCAAGTTTTTGTATTTAATAAAAATTAATGGCCACAAACTCGGGCCAAAAAGCAGGACATACTGGTGGAAGGAATTGAAGCTGCATTATTTGACAAACAAACCGAAGTTAACCAATGGAAAAATTCGAACTGGATAAAAAACTTTTTCATCGAACCGCATAAAGAGTGGAATAGAAATGGTAATGGAGATAGTTAAAAAAAACTTTTTCGTCAAACCGCATAAAGAGTCGAATAGAAATGGTAATGGAGATGGACAAAGAACTTGTTCACCAAATCACATAGGGAAGTGGAATACCACATTAACATATCAGATTGGCACAAAACCACCAGGATTTCCGTTTTGGCTGAAGAAAACCACAATATAACCAAATGCAATTAAGTATATAAAATTAACATTAAGTTTTAGAAACAAATTGGGCGGCCTTTATGGACGCTAAACTATGAGCAAAAACGAAAGTTTTTGTTTAGGATTTTTTTCTCCCTAAGTAGGAATTTTTTTAAGGAAAATTAAAAAGGAAAAATACTAAAGTAAAACAAAATTACAATTTTAGAAATAAATTGTTAATTAAATAAGGTAAATTTATTAAAAATTACATAAGGTAAAGAGTAAAATGGAACGTTTGAATAAAGATTAAAGTTAAAGCCTAAATTAGCAAATTTTTTTTCCCCAAGTAATCAGCAATAAATTTTTTTTTCTCTTGAATTTCCTCTTTCAATCGAAATGTCTTGGTGGATAAAAATAGCTCAAAGCATAATGATAGCGATAGCCGGATACGAGTTAGGGAAGGAAAACTCGGAATCAACGGAAAATAGAGTCGTAAAATATGAACCACCAGCTGAACCAGAAACAAAAGCTGCTCCAAACATTCCAGATGTTTGGCTAGCAGTTTTAATCTGCGTTATCGTGCTATAGACCATTGCCATAGCCACGATACTTAAAAACTATATAAAAATTAAATATAGGCAGTTGAAAAATGCTCAAGCACGCATTTAATATTCAAAGTACTCTAAACCCCTTTAAAACCATACCTAAAGCTGAGGAAGAGCAACAAATAAGTATAATAATAACTCTTAAAATTTCCCAATCAACAGTAAGGGCAGACTCATTAACCCTGCCAAAATTTAATAGCAAATCAAAATTTGCATAATTCCTTTGAATGCTCCTGACAAAAATAGTCATGTAGCAATAGAAAATTCTAGGACAGTGGAAATAGGCAAAAACTAAGAACAAGAAAATTCTAAAACCAGCCCATAAAAACAAAAAAGAAAAGAATGAAGAGAGACTATAAAAATATAAGTAAAGCGCTATATAAGTTTGCAGCAGTAAGACATGTCGCGCTCCTAAAATGGTAGCGTAAGAAATACAAGCAACCTGATTGTAGATGATACAATTGACTTAGGGCAATTACTTATCAGGCTGTACACACATTGTACAAATTCCGCCAATCCAGGACTTGAAATTTTTAAGAAAAACAAAGTTGTCCTGAGGGACAAATTGGTGAAAAACAATTGAATATTTACTCGGGTAGGCAAATTTAAAATAATAAAGTAGGTACCCAAGTTCTCTAATATCAAACGATTGCACAAACCCAAAAAGGTTGTGAAAGTGACAAATCCCGGTATAAAAATTATGAGGTGGGTTTGGTCAAAGTCTGAGGTATGCTCAAGTCGATCCAGAGTCGGATGGAGGTCCCACTTCCCCCATCTAAATAAATACACAGTAAATTAGTGTTTTGACTTCGAACATACACGCACGCGGCTCTCAGGCTAAAATATCCACAACCTTGAATCCAGGAGAGAGAGAGATGTTCCCTAGGTAGTGTCGCTGAAAATATATTATAATCCAAGGACGACGGCTCTCCACAGAGAGAGGTATTGTGCTAGCTAGCGGTGGCGCAGATGGTGAAGACGACGGTGAATGACGGTGAATAACCATCGGCAGAACCGACCTTGTAACTTTAAATGTGTCGCCTCCAGCGTAATGTACATCCCAGCGGCGGACTGTATTCATGACCTCCGTGTTACTTATGCCGCTCTGCTCGCGCTGGGGGGATATTGCTTTGATTGAGACGGCCGGCATGGTGTTTTGCGTAGATGAGACTGGCCGGGCCTCTTCGGCGGCGATCTCCATCTCTACCTCTCTCAAAAGATTTTCTGTTGACTTACGCTTTCGTTGGTTTCGGACGTATGCGCTGAGTGTGCTGCGAAATTCGGCGACGGTATGTCCTTCGGTGTAGACTCGGTTTTATATTATATTTTAAATTTACATTTCAAAATTAAGGTATTTACATTTCATGTATAGAAAACTTATCAAGCTAGGTCGGATCTTGCTTCTCCTCAGCCAGCGAATCGTACCATCATGGAGTGTTCTTTCAGCTTGATTATGGCGTGATCTTCGTCCACCCTACGCGCGTCCACCCTTTTGCGATTTAGCCATAGTCCGGGCGAAGAAGTCTGGGGCGTGGTTTTCTTTAGTAGTATCGTGTGGCTCTCGGGTTGGTGCATACGGTATAGTGTCACCAGTGGTTGGTTTGTCGCATACGATGGTGTTTAGATGGCCAGCTATTAATGGCGGGCCCCAGAATGTCTTAACGTCCAGTATCCTTGGCTTATTTAGCGGCCACGGTACTGCGTCGAATGGAGGCGGTTCTTCGGGCATGGCATTTTTTGTTCGTGCATCTCTCGGCCCGACGACGTTGCGGTTCAAATTTATTTCGGCGGTTGATGTGTGTGTTAATTCTGGTAGTTCATGGTGCCAGTTCCGATGGTCTTGTTTCGTACGTTGTGCCGTCCTTGTTTTGATAAACTTTCGGTAGGATTTTCGTGGGAGGCATACGCTACGGTAAATCGGTTGGTGATGTTACGATCCCTGAGGATCGTTGCCGGGGCGTTAGTGACGAGTTGCTCGCCATTATCGCTGAGGAGGATGGCCGGGTAATAAAATTGTTTTAGTTTTGTGTTGTGTCTGTGTTCTGCGGCAGTGTTTGGCCCTTTTAGGTTTGTGGGTGCTTTTTGATGTGTTTCTATGAGCTCTAGGTGTTCTCTCTTTCGCTCTTCGTTGAGGTGTTCCGCTTCTCTTATATAATGCAGGGCTACGGGTGCGTTGGCCTTCGTTGTACCGGCTGTGGTAAGGGGCTTTCCATCCAGTGAGACGGTAACGTTGCGCTTTGCCAAAAAGTCCATACCCAGGATAACACTCTCGGCCAAATTAGGGATAACAGACACCAACGTACTGGCTGTTTCACCATTGTATTTGACCTTGACCGGGTAGGAGTGGGTGCTCGCAATGCATGATTGGTCGACGAGTTGCACGTTGCCGTCGTACCATCGGCAGAACCGACCTTGTAACTTTACGGGATAATACGAACAATTTTTGCACCCACTGTACCTCCACTTATCCATTAATAGAACTACTACCAATACATAGCTACCCGCTCTTCCGTCAGCAACCTCTCTATTTTCTATGCAATTTATTACAGATTTACCTTATTACGAATGAAAAAATGTCAAGTGAAAAAAAAATCTTTTGTTTTTCCTTGAATAATATGCGGAATTAGTTTAATAAAATAAAATAAATACAATCATTTATTTCCTGGGACTCAAAAGGTCATAATCTTACATATTAGGAAAAATACTTTACTTTAACCCCAAAAGATTAGAAAATATTAATAGGAAAATATTTTTACTGTAACACTCGGTAGATAGATAAACAATACAAATTTTTACGGTAACTTATATACATAGAAAAATTTCGATAGGCAAATAGTTTGGTATAATTTAGAAAATAATGATAGGAATAATTAAATAAATAAAATAAATGAAGGGGCGATAACCTCCGAAGAGATCTAAGGCCGAGCTTCTCTTCCAATTTGCGTCGCGCTCCTCTTGATTTTCCCTACAAATTGGCCGGACGGGACCTACATGTTTTACGCCGACTCCGAACGGCATCTGCAAGGCAGATGAGTTTTCACTGAGAGCTTTTCATGGCAGAAATACACTCGGAGCTCTTGTCAGACACTGCCGAGGGGCGACCCCGCTTAGAAAAATGTTCTTCTAATTGAAAAACCTTATTTATAAAATTTTGATGTTGCGTTGTGCGGGGTTTGAACCCAGGGCATACGGTGTGTTAGGCGGAGCACACTACCATCACACCACGGTGGCCGCTGTAATAGTCCATAGGAATAGGCTTAAACCCATTTAAAACATCTTTTGATAATTTAAAACAAATAATCGTAAAATAAGCATTCCAATTTACTCGGTTATTTAATAAAAACTTCTAGAAACAAGAGGATTTTAGGTGGGTAGACAAATTTAGAATCCGGCTGTAAAATATAGAAAATAAATAAAATAAGTAAAATAAATAAAATAAGTAAAATAATTAAAATAATCGTTAAATTAAAAATTTTATAAAAAAAAAGATTTGTACAAAACATTGTTAAGAAAAAAAATATATAAAATGTAAAAATAATAAAAGTATCAAGGTCAGCAAATTAGAAACAAAGTACGCAAACTCTTTTACTATAATATCATGCCACAGTAAAATACCAAAATCATTTAAAATTCGAACAAAGATTATTATACAATTGTTCACAAAACAATTATATAATCCTTTCTTTAAGGCGGATGGTGTAGCATTATGCGTCATGCCCACCTATGCAATACATTTGCGGCATTACGCATCATGAACTTCTATGCCAATACACTTTTGTAATATCAAAATCATATTACAATATTATGCGACATAAATTACATTGTCCGAACACAGCGGTAAGCCAACATCAATGGAATGCCGAATATGAAACCCTTGTCAGTTCACACATTACAAATTTTGCTTAGTCGCTCACTCCGGTTAATACACTGCCGATTGCCAATGTTAGTTTTCCACCAAAATATTTACATACAACCAAAAATGTGAATTAACCAAATATTCACATACAAACATTTTACATGAATAGCAATCTGCTGACTTTGCATACAAATTTACATGTATGCATACCGTTTATACAAATCTACATATATGCATACTATTAATACAAATCTACATATCTTTAGTTCGTAAGTATGAGAACAATTATGAATGTATAGGTTAAGAAATTATGTATAAAAGGGAAAGAATTTCTTTTAATAAAATCAATCATTATCCGACTTCCAAAGTCAGAGTTTCTTTTATTTACTATTAAACATTTCATGGCGATCCTGCGAGTTCAGATCAAATCAGCACAACTGCTAAAAACGATCTGCCTGGAAAAGATCCTGCCAGTTCGATCCCTAATAAGCATAAAAATTTGCTGAACAAGCAAATATTGCTAAGAAGATCTAAACTGACCAGAGATCCTGCCAAGTTTTTGTATTTAATAAAAATTAATGGCCACAAACTCGGGCCAAAAAGCAGGACATACTGGTGGAGGGAATTGAAGCTCATTATTTGACAAACAAACCGAAGTTAACCAATGGAAAATTTCGAACTGGATAAAAAACTTTTTCATCGAACCGCATAAAGAGTGGAATAGAAATGGTAATGGAGATAGATAAAAAACTTTTTCGTCAAACCGCATAAAGAGTGGAATAGAAATGGTAATGGAGATGGACAAAGAACTTGTTCACCAAATCACAGAGGGAAGTGGAATACCACATTAACATATCAGATTGGCAACAAAACCACAAGGATTTCCGTTTTGGATGAAGAAACCACAATATAACCAAATGCAATTAAGTACATAAAATTAACATTAAGTTTTAGAAACAAATTGGGCGGCCTTTATGGACGCTAAACTATGAGCAAAAACGAAAGTTTTTGCTTAGGATTTTTTTTCTTTCTAATTAGGAATTTTTTTAAGGAAAAATTTTAAATATCTAAATTAAAAAGGAAAAATACTAAAGTAAAACAAAATTATAATTTTAGAAATAAATTGTTAATTAAATAAGGTAAATTTATTAAAAATTAAATAAGGTAAAGAGTAAAATGGAATGTTTGAATAAAGATTAAAATTAAAGCCTAAATTAGCAAATTTTGTTTCCCCAAGTAATCAGCAATACATTTTTTTTCTCTCTTGAATTTCCTCTTTAAATCGAAATGTCTTGGTGGACAAAAATAGCTCAAGGCATCATGATAGCGATAGCCGGATACGAGTTAGGGAAGGAAAACTCGGAATCAACGGAAAATAGAGTGGTAAAATTTTAACCACCAGCTGAACCAGAAATAAAAGCTGCTCCAAACATTGCAGATGTTTGGCTAGCAGTTTTAATCTGCGTTATCGTGCTATTGACCATTGCCATAGCCACGATACTTAAAAACTATATAAAAATTAAATATAGGCAGTTGAAAAATGCTCAAGCACGTATTTAATATTCAAAGTACTCTAAACCCCTTTAAAACCAAACCCAAAGCTGAGGAAGAGCAACAAATAAGTATAATAATAACTCTTAAAATTTCCCAATCAACAGTAAGGGCAGACTCATTAACCCTGCCAAAATTTAATAGCAAATCAAAATTTGCATAATTCTTTTGAATGCCCCTGACAAAAATAGTCATGAAGCAATAGACAATTCTAGGACAGTGGAAATAGGCAGAACTAAGAACAAGAAAAATTTTAAAACCAGCCCATAACAACAAAAAAGAAAAGAATGAAGGAAAGTCACAAAGAGAAACTATAAAAATATAAGTAAAGCGCTATATAAGTTTGCAGCAGTAAGACATGTCGCGCTCCTAAAATGGTAGCATAAGAAATACAAGCAACCTGATTGTAGATGATAAAATTGACTTAGGACAATTACTTATCAGGCTGTACACACGTTGTATAAATGCCGACAATCCAGGACTTGAAATTTTTAAGAAAAACAAAGTTGTCCTGAGGGACAAATTTAAAATAATAAAAAACTTGGGTACCTAGTTCTCTAAGATCAAACAATTGCTCAAACCCAAAAAGGTTGTGAAAGTGACAAATCCCGCTATAAAAATAAAAATAAATTCTTCATAAAAGTCATGCCGATTCTGTCTTGGTGGCCGCCGCAGAAATCGAATGACAAATAAGATCAAAGAAATTGCTGGAAAATATGAAATTATCGAAAATATCAAAAGAACATTTAAAGATACGGAAAATTTTTGCACCCACTGTACCTTCCACTTATCCATCAATAGAACTACTACCAAAACATAGCTACCCGCTCTTCCGCAAGCAACCCTCTATTTTCTATGCAATTTATTACAGATTTACCTTATTATGAATGAAAAAATGTCAAATGAAAAAAAATCTTTTGTTTTTCCTTGAATAATATGCGGAATTAGTTTAATAAAATAAAATAAATACAATCATTTATTGCCTGGGCCTCATAAAGTCATAATCTTACATATTAGGAATAATACTTTACTTTAACCACAATAGATTAGAAAATATTAATAAGAAAATATTTTTACTCTAACACACGGTAGATAGATAAACAATAGACATTTTTACGGTAACTTATATACATAGGAAAATTTCGATAGGAAAGTAGTTTGGTTATAATTTAGAAAATAATGATAGGAATAATAAAATAAATAAAATAAATGTAAAGCGCGATAACCTCCGAAGAGATCTAAGGCCGAGCTTCTCTTCCAATTTGCGTCGTTCTCCTCTTGATTTTCCCTACAAATTGGCCGGACGGGACCTACATGTTTTATGCCGACTCCGACGGCATCTGCAAGGCAGATGAGTTTTCACTGAGAGCTTTTCATGGCAGAAATACACTCAGAGCGCTTGTCATACACTGCCGAGGGGCGACCCCGCTTAGAAAAATGTTCTTCTAATTGAAAAACCTTATTTCTAAAATTTTGATGTTGCGTTGCCCGGGGTTTGAACCCAGGGCATACGGTGTGGTAGGCGGAGCACGCTACCATCACATCACGGTGGCCGCCGTAATAGTCCATAGGAATAGGCTTAAAAACATTTAAAACATCTTTTGATAATTTAAAACAAATAATCGTAAAATAAGCATTCCAATTTACTCGGTTATTTAATAAAAACTTCTAGAAACAAGAGGATTTTAGGTGGGTGGACACATTTAAAATCCGGCTGTAAAATAAATAAAATATGGAAAATAAATAAAATAAGTAAAATAAATAAAATAGGTAAAATAAGTAAAATAATCGTTAAATTAAAATGTTTATAAAAAAAAAGATTTTTACAAAATATTGTTAAGAAAAAAAATGTATAAAATGTAAAAATAATAAAAGTATCAAAGACAGCAGATTGGAAACAAAGTACACAAACTCTTTCACTATAATATCAAGCTACAGTAAAATACCAAAATCATTTAAAATCCGAACAAAGAGTCTTATACAATTGTTCACAAAACAATTATATAATCCTCTTTTTCTAAGGCGGATGGCGTAGCATTATGCGTCATGCCCACCTATGCAATACATTTGCGGCATTACGCATCATGAACTTCTATGCCAATACACTTTTGTAATGGCATAATCATATTACAATATTATGCGACATAAATTACATTGACCTAACACAGCGGTAAGCCAACATCATTGGAATGCCGAATATGAAACCCTTGTCAGTTCACACATTACAAATTTTGCTTAGTCACTCACTCCGGTTAATAGTTTGCCACCAAAATATTTACATACATCCAATATGTGAATTAACCAAATATTCACATACAAACATTTTACATGAATAGCAATCTGCTGACTTCGCATACCGTTTATACCAATCTACATATATGCATACTATTAATTCAAATCTACATATCTTTAGTTCGTAAGTATTAGAATAATTATGAATGTATAGGTTGAGAAATTATATATAAAATGGAAAGAATTTCTTTTAATAAAATCAATCATTATCCGACTTCCAAAGTCAGAGTTTCTTTTATATACTATTAAACATTTCAGTATTTTCCTTTGATGGACCCAAAGTCATACAAAAAATATAAAATCGCATTATTAAATATAGAATTGGAATTGAAGGCTTAGCGTGATATTGGTGAAGTACGTGTTTATAATGTCCAAGAGTATCAGAAAATTGGTGATGCTGAATGGCGTATTCTGTACAATAAATTAGCTAAGTAAGGCGCCAAGGTTGTGCTATCTAAACTACCAATTGGTGATGTTGCTACACAGTATTTTGCAGATCATGATATGTTCTGTGCTGTTCATGTACCAGAAGAAGATTGGAAACGTACAATGAAAGCTTGTGGTGGTGCTGTTATGACTACAGCTAATTATATAAATTCAAGTGTTTTGGGTCAATATGATTACTTTGAAGAACGTCAAGTTGGTGGTGAACGTTTCAACATTTTCCAAGGTTTTATAGTGGGTTTGACATTAATTTTATTTTTATGGTTTATAATTATTTAAAGGTTGCTTTAATGCTAGAATATGTACATGGATTTTACGTGGCAATGCCGAACAATTTTTGGAAGAAATTAAGCTTCGTTATGTGATGATATAATGATTGTGCGGCGTACAACTAAACATGATTCTGTTGTTGCTGGTAAGTCAAAATACAACTTGAAAAAAATGTCTAATCTTAAAGTGTTAAGTAATATTATGAAAAGATTATGTCCAACTACGGAAGAAAAAACTATAAAATTTGTGTCAGTAAAATGATAATTAGTGCTTTTGGTTGTTAGTTTTTGTCGCCGATGTCGCAGTGTTGTGAATATCAATTGGCACGAACCAGAATAGAAGTAGGATTAATGAAGACAAACAAAAAACCGCTGTGGTGGCTGAATGGTTATAGCAGCGGAGCCTAAACGTTGCCGATGAAGGAATTTAGCAGTTCCCGAAATGGATCTATACAACGAGCTTTGGCAGTTGTCTAAAATTTTTTCTTTCTTCTATTCTAATTTAAAAATTTTTTCAATTAAGAAAAAATTTATCATAACAATAATAATGATAAAAAAATTTTGTTAGGCCTTGAGCTCGATTCGAACCCGCGATCTTAAAATCAGTAGGCCGATATAACAACAAAAATTGTTAATACATCCCAGAGCACGGGGAAAAAAGTGTCAATAAAATATGACACTATGGCAGCATTGCCAACAAACAAGTCCAATTTTCACAGCCATTCTGCAACCGATGTCGCAGTGTTGTGAATATCAATTGGTACGAACCAGAATAGAGGTAGGATTAATGAAGACAAACAAAAAACCGCTGTGGTGGCTGAATGGTTATAGCAGCGGAGCCTAAACGTTGCCGATGAAGGAATTTAGCAGTTCCCGAAATGGATCTATACAACGAGCTTTGGCAGTTGTCTAAAATTTTTTCTTTCTTCTATTCTAATTTAAAAATTTTTTCAATTAAGAAAAAATTTATCATAACAATAATAATGATAAAAAATTATTGTTAGGCCTTGAGCTCGATTCGAACCCTCGATTTTATTAAATTTTAAAGATGTTTCTTCCTATACAGTTCAGCATATCTTTTGCCAACACAGGTTGGCGTAGTGTTTGCGCAGGACCGTGCCTTCGGTACTTTATAATGAATGTCAATTCCCATCAATGGATTTCGCGGTGCGCGATTGACCAACAAGACGATGCCACGAGACCCTTGAGTATTCTTGATCTGAAAATTAATATGCAACGAATTTGTACAACAAATGAACAACAACACTGAAATAATCTTGGTTAAAAATTTTCTAAGAATCTAATAATTCTATGCTTTTTCCTTCGTTCCTATTTTAAGCTTTTCATCTCTAATAAAAAAAAATATTCAACAATCGCATAAAGTTTGCAAAGATTTAAAAGCAATTCAATCGCAACGAATTTGTCAATAATTTTTAACCAAACTTTATAAACTAGATGTATAACAAAAAAATATTTTGAATATAAATATTTGCTGATGAATTTAACTGACAGTACCAATGCCATCAACTAAATGGTCCTTATAAATTTTGTAATCACATAATTTAAAACAAAGTATTACTATGAGTACCTACGTTTATTATTGAAAAATTACGAAAAAAGAAAATAGCATAAATTACCTTCAATGTAAAATTATTCTAAACTAAAACATGTCAAAACTTAAAAAAAAATTTAAATCGGTATTTAAGAGTAAATCGATTCGTGAAAGCATCGTAAAATAACTTATGTTTTTTTGGTAGTTAACGTTATCGTTTAGCCTGGTTTTGTTAAGAATTTTGTTATTTTTGTAGTATAAATCAACATTCAACACAGTTGCAATACTTTTTGGTTTAGTTTGCGATATGTAAAATTACATATTTTTGTACACTGTTCTAAAATATAAAGGAAAAAATTTATATTTTGCTATTAATGAAATTATTAAAAAGATATTGTTATATTAATGATACATAGAGAAGCGCCAACATGAATGCAAGTGGTTTCAAACCTCTGGTAGGCAATTCACCACTTTAACTGTCAGAAAAAATGTTTAATTGTTCATTTTATATAAAAAAAATTTTGAAAGTTGCAATTGAAGTTCTGAAAGCTCGAGAATTTCAATTGAAATTCAAAAAATTACAATTGAAGTTCAGAATTTTCAATAAAAGTTCAGTAAATTATAATTGAAGCTCAGGAATTTCAACTGCAGTTCAGAAAACTTCAATTTAATTTCAGTTATAATTTTCTAAACTACAAACACAAATTCTGAACTTCAATTTTAATTTTCTGAACTACAAATAGAAATTCTGAGCTTGAATTTAAATTTTCTGAACTTGAATTGAAATTCTTGAACTTCAATTGTAACTTTCGAACCTCAATTGCAGCTTTCTGAACTAAAATAAAAAAAGGTAAGTATTAAAATTGGCGAATTACAAGTCAACTTACCCAAATTGTGAATTGCCTGCTCGCGATTTGATGGTTAACTGCAACCAATAGTTCTGTTAGTTATTCTCTTTTGTATATCATTAATTAATTTATTTAAGTTTCCCTTAACTTTGTATGCAAACAATCGCATACAATAAAATTTGTATTTATGGCTCACCAACAAGACTGAAAAACTATTCCTTCCTTATGACATAGTTAATAATTTACAACTATTTTAAATAATCTAATATATTATAAAAATGTTGAATAAAAGAAATGTTAATGGATTTGAATTAAAGAAATATTTTATTTATAAAGCAATTTCAGATATAATCCAAGTAAAAAAACGGTCGTAATACTAGTCAAAAGGCGGTCATATTAATGTAAAAATACTCGTAAAATTACAGGTTGTAATCGTTGGTCCTTAATTTGGCAAATTTAACGCGTACAATAAAAAAACTCCGTTTCATTGGATATGCGTTGTGTACGCTGTGCGTTTATTTTGCTGTGTCTTCTCTGGTTGCTGACCAACGATTAATTCGAATTAGTCATGTACAAACAGAGCAAGCTCGCAGCGTCAAAAATTGTATATTATATTTTCACATGAATTCAAAGTAACGGGAAAGTACATATGTGTATGTTTTTCTGAGTTCAATTTTAGATTGTGGAAACAAATAGAATATAATAGAATAAGCGAATTATGTATTTACATAAACGTATATATGAATGTATGAGTAAACTTCAAATGAATTATAAATGTATACGTGCTATGTTCATGTGTGTATAGGTACGTTGATACCACATAAAGCGAATGATCGAATGTAAGAATGCAAAATGATAGGTCGCAATAGATTACAGAGGGTGTGAGCGTATTTTAGTATAGGGTAGATGAGACATTCTGCGACACAGGTATATAACTTAAAAAATGACGGCCATTTGACAGTTAACGTGAATGTTAGAACAGTAAAGCACTATAGTTTATTTACATTTCGATAACCTAATACCGTATATGTGTGAGCAGTATGGACAATCACATAAATAGGTACGACGGAATGGACTGGTCACAAAAGTGCCCGACGCCCTGTACAAATGCTACTTATCGACTTACGTGTTCCATCGACACAGATTTAGTCATTTTACCATATATATAATACTTCAATATCAATACCTTCCTATCTTCCTAATGTGCAAATTTTCTGTCAATCATTATTTGCTGAAACTGTGCAAATGTATGTTCTGCGCATGCGCGGGCTTTGTTAGTGTTAGTGAATTGTAGTAGCGTGTGTAAAGAAGTATTAAAAGGGTTCAACGGGTCACTATGCCCTTTACCCAACTTCTGCATACTAATTGTTATAAAATCTCAGTTTAGTCGATTAAACAATGGAAAGGCCAACAAATACAATACATGATGTATTTATTATTTAAACATGGGCTGCAGCCATCAAAAGTACATTATTTACATAAACAGTAAAAAAAAACGAGGCGAATAGTTCATATTTTTGAAATGAAAAAAATTCAAATATACATGTATAAAAATATACTTATACACACATCACTACAAGTATTTCTTTAAACATACTATATATAAACGTTTTCAAAATTTTACTAATTTTGAGTTTTTTAATGACGTAAATTTTTGATGAAGTAAACAAAATATCCCTGCAAAAATCGTGTGACCAAAAATGCACACAGCCACACGAATTTTTGACAGGGGTGACGATTTGGAATAAAAAATTCTCCAAATGAAATAGCATGCTGACAAATTTTGCTTTCCCACAATGTATCGTGCTCTCTCGCACCTATTATTTTTATAGGGATAGCAAAATACGTCATTTTTGCGTGCAAAAAAATCCGCCATTTCTAATTCAGCAGAGACAGCAAAACATTTGGTGGTCGAAAATTTTTTAAATTTTGAGAGTTTTAAATGGAATATCTCCGGAAAGATTTAAAATTAAGAGGGAGTTCTCCAGATCACATATATATATATTTTAAAGTGCGCAAACTTATAATTTAAAAGTTATTTGGTGTTAAAGTTTGCAAATTTCTATACAAATTTTATATGTGTTTACGTATATATATGTGGCAGCACAGCTTTGTAATGTCATCAATAAAATATATGTATATATATATATATATGTGCATGTTGCTACAAAAGCGCGATTGATTTAATAAAAACATTTATAATAAGTGAAAACAATGCAAAAATGAAATGCGAAATATACAAAAATGCAATATAAGTTTATCGTTGCCAATTTATATAGATATGTATGTGGATTAAGGTTTTGAAAGATGTGTAAATTGTAATTTAAAGTGCTATAGAAATTTGCTAAATTTGCAAACTTTAACAACAAATAACTTTTAAATTATAAGTTTGCGCACTTTAAAATATATATACTTGTGATTGGGAGAACTCCCTCTTTCATTTGTTACAAAGTTTTACCCCGAACTCGGGGGTGCTATTCTAAAATTTTCCCAAAGTCTTTAATATACAATGATTTTTGCTGTTTATTTCGACAACAATTTTTGATTCGATTTTTGTGCTCATCGAAAGAATTCACAATTATATAGCACCATGCCGCGAATTATGATAAAAGGTGGTGTGTGGAGAAACACTGAAGTAAGCATTTGACGCGACTGGTTACTCTTGGCCGTTTATTAACTAAATTGATAACTTTCAGGATGAAATCCTCAAAGCAGCTGTAATGAAATATGACAAAAACCAGTAGTCACGTATTGCATCACTGCTGCACCGCAAATCTGCCAAGCAATGTAAGGCACGCTGGTACGAATGGCTTGATCCTAGCATAAAGAAGACAGAATGGTCACGGGAGGAGGATGAAAAGTTTTTGCATTTTGTTGGTGGTGAACGTTTCAACATTTTCCAAGGTTTGGCATTAATTTCATTTTTATAGTTTATAATTATTTAAAGGTTGCGTTAATGCTAGAACAAGTACATTGAAGGTTTCCCAAAGCCTTCGGGGAGCAACCTTATCGCTACAAAACAACAACAACATTGTGTCCAAATCCCGAAAAAAAACTATAAAATTTGTGTCAGTGAAATGATAATTATTGCTTTTGGTTGTTAGTTTTGAGGCATCCTCATCGAGTTCCTTCTGATCGTATATGCCAGTTCTTTTGCATTTTTTTACATGCATAAAGTGCCGTTGAAGCCTTCCTCGCCCTCTCCTCCACATTGAGTTTCCATGACAGCTTACTGTCTAGGATCATTCCTAGATATTTTGTGCAAGGTTTCTCCCGTAGGGTCGCCCCTCCTAACTTAGGCCTGGTCCAATTAGGGACCTTGTACCTCTTTGTAAACAAGACCATATGCAACGTCATCTGCGTAAACCGTAAGTTTTTCTGGTCCCTCGTAGAATCCCCTAAGCAGTTGGTTAATGACCAGCGTCCACAGCAGAGGTGATAGCACCCCTCCCTGCGGAGTGCCCCTGTCCACTAATTTCGTGGCCGCGTACAATCCCCATTGCGATGTAATCTTACTGCAGTTTAACATGCAGTCGATCCATATGGGTAAGGCTGGATGTACTTTAACGTAATTAAGACCATCAATAATCGCCCATTTAGAAAGCCCCGGCAATGCTGAAGAAGACTTCTAGAGCATATTCCTTATATTCCAGGGCTTTTTCTATGCTTATTACCACCATATGCAATGCGGTGTCTACTGACTTGCCTTTGGTGTACGCCTGTTGTGTTGTGGAGAGCAGCTTTTCATCCACGTTGGACTTTATGTACACATCTATCAGCCTCCCAAAGGTTTTGAGCAGAAATAATGTTAAGCTATTGGGTCTATAATCTTTGGGATACACGTGACCGATCTTCCCCGCCTTTGGTAAGAAATCTACACGGGCATTTCTCCCAGAGTGCGGTACATGATTCAGTTTATGCACCCATCGAATATTATTTTAAGCGATCCCACGACCGCCCTACTTGAAACTTGTACCATGGCCGGACATGTACCATCTGAGCCCGGCGATTTCACCACCACTACGTGATCCTCAGTAGTGTAATTAGGCAGCATATATGAATGCAGCTGTTTCCTTACCATTACTACAGCTCGCACCCGTCCTTCCGTTTGCGCATAGTAAACGCCAAATGCGCGCGCGCTAAGTCCAGAAACCTTTCCTCCCGATGGAAGCCACGGCTCCTGGATCAGCGCGTTAGTAGGAGGAGTTCGCTCGACGCCACTTTACTGTGTTGGAGGTTTATCTGTAGGACTCGCAGCACCAATGAGCTGCTTGTCCCCCTCCAGCACCTTCATCGTGACGTCGTCGTCCTCCCCTTGCCCTTTTGGTTTAGAGTGTTCGAAGCCCCCTTCAGCCTCTTGTACCTGTTGTGTCGGGTGTTCCTCTGTGCGACTCACAGCACCATCTGGCTGTTGGTCCCCTTCTAACACATGCGGGGTGACGTGGGCTACCTCCACCTGTCTTTTTTCCCTTAGGCTTTTGAGGTCCTTTTCGACTTCGCCCACGTCCAGCGTGTTAGGACTTTAATACCCGCGACTTCTTTTCCTGAGTCGCATATAAATTTTGCCTTTACCTAAGGACATTTTTCCAAGCTGCGCGTACAGTATATCCTCCGCCTGCTTGTTTATTTGGAAGATGTATAACTGACCTTCCTCCGTAGGCCGAGATACAGTAAATACCTTCCAATCCTGTGTCGGTATGTTCGGATTCTTATTCTGCAAAAGTCGCAGTGTATCCTCCGACTTCATCACTCATGTTATCCATACCTTAACTTTTGGTACCTTGGGGATTTGCGCTTTATCCACCATCTCAAAACGCGCATTCGTGCCCTGCCTTTGAGGTTTGGAACCACTTCCTCCAGCCACCGCAAGCTCGCGATGTTGTCGCACGCTATCATCTTCATACCATTATACCATCCCCCGAATCAAAGGTTGGAAGGAGTTTACTTGGTTATTCCCGCATCATCTTAAGCATTAAGCTAATAAGCTCCTTTTCTACAGATCTCCACCTTTCACTAGTCATCTGTTCGAAAGGACTGCTACGATCAACCAGCGCCACAGTCAGTGACTGCTTTGCCACATCACTCATCTTCTCGGGAAAAGCCGGCGTCTTAGTGTTATTTCCCTATGGCACCTTCGAGAAAGCCGGAGTCTTAGCTCCCTCTAGCACCCCCGAGAAAGTCGGAGTCTTAGCGTTATCTCCCTTTGGCTTATCTCCTATTTCCATAGTTGGAACTTCCCTCTGACTCGCAGCCTTCGAGGTAGTTGCTACCTCGCTATTGGGGCCCATCTGTCTTACAGCTTTGGGCCTACTTGTCTTGTCTATGGAACTGCCCTGCGTCGCGGCTCTGGGACTGGGCCCTTTCTGCCTCTTGAAAGCAGGCTTGTCGCCTTCCGCCGAACGCTGCCTTTTCATTCTGCCATTCGACGCTTCTTCCTCCTCATACCGGTTGCAGAACCGAGGGTTTCTCGCAGCAAACCTTTTGAACTGCCTTCGACCTACTTCTACCGCCTCATGAGCCCATGCCAAGCGCTCGATCTCCTCTTCTGTTGGGTCCACCACTGCTCCCAAGCGTTGTACAATTCTTAGTACTGCACGGTACTTCGAGAGAGCTCTTTGCTCCGTACCCTTCTCCACTCTTCTAATCCTTTTTCATTTGTGTGCTTCTCCAACACGGAGTTCATTGAATTAGCACTACTCTCGCTCCCCGAGTCCGACGCATCGCTTAATGCGTATTTGTCGTCCTTGGCTTGCGGCTCAGTCCTCTTCTTATCATCTTCCTTATGAAAATTAGGTAATGAGTCGTTCATCTTGGTCGTACGACCACCAACCCAACAAGGCGGGCTCAGCGGTCCAGTATTATATACGGGGAAAGAACCGTCAGCCACAGCAGCGCCCCTTACTGTGGTAAGGCCATCAATACTTCCCGAGGTGGTCCGGTATTGGGAAGGCTCCGTTCGAATACAGCCCAATTTATCCCCTGGCTACAAATCGTCCAATAGGCACGGTCCGCATAACACCCTGAATTTGGGGGGTTGGCAGTTCTTGGTCACCGACATCCCGCCGCCCTCCTATGAGGCGAAACGGCGTAGATGCCAGTCCTAAACAGCTCCTCCTCATAGTCGGGCGCTATGGAGATTGGCTAAGCCCTCACACCAACGATGATTTTCGTTACGATTGTTAGTGCATGCTCTCCAAGATGCAGATCCTGATCGAAAGTCACACCCAAAATTTTAGGGTGTAAGACAGTCGGTAGGGTAATGCCATATGGGCGACATTTGGCGCGGTCATGTTTTAAATAAGGTCACCGATGATTTGGTTGGTGACAATATCAGGTTTCGCGAGGCGACAAAACTGGAGAGATTGGGGAGATAGCTGTTTATTTTATTACAAAGCTCATCGATGTAGGAAACAATAGCATAGGCGTAGAAGCAATAGTGACTCCTGGTGGTAAAGGTAGCTATTGATATGTAGAAGTTAAGCAGAAGTTTGAATATGAGTTTTTTTAAGTTATAGCAAAAAAAGCGTTGAGGATTTTTAATATCTTACCAGGTGCCTTCGTACATGTTTCTAAGAATGAAGAATAAAACATTCAAACATCACCAGGACAAAGCCGCTGAGACTTCGCTATACTTTAGCACACAGTACGTTACCCCATTTTAGCACAACTATCATTTTTTGATTTTATTAAATTTTATAAAATGTTTCTTCCTCTACAGTTCTATTTCGGTATTGGATGGTAAATATGGCTTTCGCATTTTCTCCATCAATAACTGTGAAAAGGTGGAAGAAATCTATGCGTGAAAATCTCACATATTATCTTGGTCGAGCGTTTCTTCAATAGCTCTCTAGTGGTGATGGTGACAGCAGAGAAACCCAACTGTTTACTAATTTTTTATTTATTTATTTATTTATTATTTAAAGTCGACGACAAACTATGGTCGACTGCATAATATAAAAGATATATAAATATACAACTCAAAAGATAAAATTTAAGATATATCCAGCTTTCAACAATGTTATATTACAAACAAAGAAAGATCAATGAACATTACTATTTAATTTCAGAATATAATAATAATAAGAAATATGAGCAGAAATAAGATCTTATGCTGAAATCTTATACTGGCGGAATGCATCAGATTCCGCTCAGCATGATTTCGGAATGCAGTGGATTCCAATCTCCCTGTTGGAATGCAACAAGATTCCAATCAGCATGTCATGGGAATACGGCAGTGCTAAGAGTAGTGTAATGAGGATACGCCATCACAAGGCATAAAAAAGTAACATGACCTGTGTTGTTGGAATGCACCGGATTCCAATCAGCTCGATGCCTGACACATAAGATTATACTTCCGGACTGCATACGATTCCGGTCAGTGACTCATGAAAAAGCATGTTTTTTACGTTGTTGGAATGCACCAGATTCCAATCAACACAGTACTGTCTTGTTCCTCCTTAATGATACATGTTGATAAATGTTCCTCCATCCTTAAGCGAGATAGTTCCTGTTTTTTATCGAAGGAATAAAATGCCGGCAAATTAAATTAGCTTGCATCTCTTAAATTAGATAGGCAAGTATTGCATTACGTATAGTGGCAAAAGGACATTCAAGACTGATGCAGCTATACAAGTCATTGTAGTGCGCGCACCAGATAAGAAGAGGATTATTTTTAGCAAAGTTTCGTCGACAAAGGGGTAAATATAAAGGAACGTAGTGTCTGGATACTCTAGGGGGAACCGCAAAAAACAAGCGGCTGAGGAGGTCCGCGGAATCAATTTCTCCAATAATGAGCTTATGGATGAACAATACCCCCAGTAATATTCTCCGATTTTCCAGAGTGGGTAAGTTAATAAGAAGAAGTCTACTTCTGTATGGAGGAAGGTGGACACTTGAGTCCCAATTAAGGCCGCGCAATGCAAATATCAAAAATTGCTTTTGAACTGACTCAAGACGCTTTATATGCTTTTGAGAAACAGGGGACCAAACGCATGAGCAATACTCGAGTATTGGACGAACCAGCGATGTGTAAAGAACCTTAGTGAGGTACGGATCATCGAACTCTTTAGCCCATCTTTTAACAAATCCAAGTAAACCCAACGCTTTGTTGGCTATAGATGAAATATGCATGTTAAAATTCAATTTCGGATCAAAAAGGACACCTAGATCATTTGCAATAGATATACGCTCCAAAGGCGTACCATCTATTACATAAGATTTCAATGCTGGCTTCACTCGGTGAAATGTCATATGCTTACATTTAGAGCAATTTAAAGCTAATAAATTTGTTGTGCACCAACATTGGAACGAGTCCAAGTCGGCCTGAAGAAGATCCAAGGAACTCAAATCGGTAGGACAGTAAGTGTAGCAAAGTTTTACATCATCCGCATACATTATAGTATGGGAATATAATATTGTCTGTGGCAAGTCATTAATGAAAAGGGCAAAGAGCAAAGGGCCTAGATTACTTCCCTGGGGTACGCCGGAGGAAACTCCGAACGATTCCGACAGATTGCACTTGAACAGGACTTTTTGGGTCCGGTTAGAAAGATAGCTTTTCAGCCACATTAATAGGTGAAACGGAAAGCCCAGTAAATCAAGCTTATGAATAAGCAACTCGTGGTTGACGGTATCAAATGCTTTGCTGAAGTCCGTGTAGATGACATCCGTTTGCTTGTTCGCTAAAAATCCTTCCATAACTATAGAGGTGAATACAAGCAAATTTGTAGTGGTTGACCTTTGACGAATAAAACCGTGTTGGCATGGAGATAAAAGACTAGAACACTGATATTGCAGTTGATTGGTGACAATCTGTTCAAAGACTTTAGGAATGACTGAAAGTTTAGCAATACCCCTGTAGTTTTCAACTTTTGACCTACTACCTTTTTTATGCAGGGGTATAATAAAAGACTGTTTCCAAAGTGCCGGGAATGACGCAGATCCCAGAGATAGCTCAAATAATTTTAAAATAGGCTCATGCATGTTTTCGGCGCAGTACCTAAGCACGCAACTAGGAACACCGTCCGGTCCCGGAGAAAAGGTGGGCTTCAAAGATTGAAGACTCTGAAGAACAATATTACCATCAATAGCAGGATTCCTAATGTAATTCGAGCTATCTAAGCGATAGGGATATTGACCAGAATGAAAACCACTGGATGAATACGTGGACTTAAAGAACTCAGAAAATAGTTCAGCAACATCGTCATCAGTGCAAGCTTTT
Organism: Eurosta solidaginis; assembly: GCF_040869045.1. Classification (NCBI taxonomy): domain Eukaryota; kingdom Metazoa; phylum Arthropoda; class Insecta; order Diptera; family Tephritidae; genus Eurosta; species Eurosta solidaginis. The sequence continues at coordinate 100,271,004 of NC_090323.1, read as the reverse complement.
TTACCTCCAAAGGTTAATGAGGAAGGATACCCAGAAGTTTTCCGCTTGAATTTACGAAACTGTAAAACTTTTTTGGATTTCTAAAAAATTGGGCTTTACAACAACTCAAGTAATTTTTATAACAAAGCTGATTAAGACGATGAAATTTAGAACGAGCTATTAGATATTTAGAGAGGTCTGCAGATGCTCCAGATTTCTTGAACTTCTTATAAAGCCTAGATTTGATGTTATTAAGTCTGATAAGTTGCCTTGAAAACCAAGGGGGCTTATTCGAACATAGGGTATAGCGAGTAGGAATGCAGGTATCAAAGAAGCTATCAAGCGTACTGTAAAATATAGAGATAGCCGAATCGACATCAGTGCAAGCATAGAGATCCGACCAATCATGGGAAGCCAACAGATCATTGAGCATAATGAAATTCGTTTTGTAGAAGCATCTAGATCGGGGACGAGACTGTACTTGAATCCTACGGGGTAGGCTGATATCAAGTGATATCTCTAGCGTAGGGTGAAGAGGGTCTTCTGGAAGGGATAAAGGTGGTATTTGCGTAAGGGCAGTACCCACCGAGCCATCCACAAATACTAAATCCAGCATTTTATTTCCACTATTTGGAACATTGTTAATCTGTAAAAGAGATGAGAAACTCATGTTGAGCAGTGGGAGTTAAAAAGTTTGAATCACTTATATTAACCCAACTAACTGTTGGTAAGTTAAAGTCACCAACAACAACAAGTCGATCGTTATCTCCCAACTGCGAATGCAAATCACACATGGCCGAGCTATGACTAGCATAAACATCCATATCCGAACGAGGTGGTATATACGAACAGCAAACAATTACGCTATAGCTACCGAATGAAAGCCTAACTGCTATGAATTCGATATGAGAGATATTGTCCAGCGAAATCAACTCGGACGATAGGTTAGATTCAACAGCAATAAGGACACCTCCCGCTCTAGAGATGCGATCACGCCGATAAACAGCATATTTATTTGAAAAAACCTCAGAATTGTAATTATCAGGCTTTAGCCAGGTCTCCGTAAAAGCTACAACTTGTGCAGAAAAGTTGAAAGAATTAAGGAAGAATGGAACAAGTTTTGATCGTAAACCACGAACATTTTGATAATTAATGAGAAGACGGGACAGATTAGCAATTACCGTTGTGTTGTTATTACTGTGTTCGTCATACCGTTTTTTGGCTGTAATAAAACAGGTTCGGCCCTCGCCTTTCTCGTGAACAAGTGAACCACAGTATGCTTGGGCCAAAAAGAGGAATCAAGTACCTTATCGAAATATTCATCTGAAAGGGATATTTTAAATGAGGAGATGTCTCTCTCATATTTAAAGTTAAATTTATACACATTGATGTTACTAGTGGGTGCAACACCAAGTTTAGAGCAAACGTAATGAGCAATGTCATTTTCGGTAAGCGAGGCGTGTAATCGGGACACAAATACAGCCCTACGAGGTGGCACGGCAGTCACCTGCAAAGGAGTAGCGGATAGCTCACCAGAGAGCTGGGAAGGTGCGGCCATTATAGCGTTGGTTATCGAGCCCGTACTATTTTTTTCAGGTACACTTGTATCGCTAGCAACAACCCCAGTATCGGTAACTGTTATTGTTGGAGCTAAAGATACCGGTGGAGGTGTAGGATGAATTTGGGAGTCCATCGAAATCAACATTGGTGACGTAGAACAAACAGCCGCAAAGGTACCACTATTAGTTCGTGCATCGTTTAATTTGCCAGAGATCGTCTCACTGGAAGTCTCGACACAACCTTGTGGAGATTCTTGTGGAGATTCCTGAGCTGCATTGTTCATAACGTCTTTGGTTAGCCTGTTCGTATTAGTCAACGCGGTTGAAGGGACATTCGTAGGAGGACAGCTTTGCCCCTGACTCGAAGACAAATTGAAGTCATTGTTGGGCATACATTTCTTTCGTTTTGGGGATTCAGATATCACTTTCAATTTTTTAAAGTGAGCCTCCATCGTTTTGAATCTTTCGTTAAGGTCACGAAACCCAATAAAAATGTTGTTGAACTCTTTCTGAGTTTGCCTCATAAAAGCTCGCATGTCATTTTCTACGGAACGACAATCATGACATGTCCAGTTCAGTCCAATTTTGCCGGATATTAGGTCAACCACCCGACCACCTATGTGAGAGAAACCGGCACAGATAACATGAGCCATATTATCACAGAGCCAACAACAAACATAAGTATCACCACGGGAAATTTTCTTTTGATTGGTGCACTTCTTGACACAGCAATCCAACATAATTGCAAAGTTAAACAAACCCAAAAGAAAAATAGGCAAAAGAAACTATAAGTATAAGATAAATTGAACAGCTGTTCAAAAATTATGGGCAAGAGTTATTTTGGAGCACTGGATGCAAATCGCAAGACAGCGTATAGCTAGCAGCGAACACAACACAAAGCAAAAAGGGCACACAATGACTTGCTTATAGCAGCTACCAACAAAAAGGTATGCAGTTATCACAAATTTTTGTGAAAATCTATGATATATGAACACACAGACTGAATGTTTAAATTGCACAAAAAGCCACTATGTATATTGCACTGTGTAAAGATTTAATACGAAATTAAACTTATAAACTGTTTTCTATTATATGAATAAATATTTATAAAAGATAAAACTTGTTTACGAAGTAAAAAGAATAACAATTCGAAGAGCGATCAAAAACACGTCCGCGCACGGCAAGGTTACCAGATCATGAATGTTACACTTCAAAAAGAATCAAAATATCTGCCATTGCGTCTACGGCTCAAATACCCACAGTATATGAATGAATCGATTGCACCTAATTGTCTGCCTAACGGATAGTATACATATTCATCATATCGAAAATATTGCACGAAACGAACTGGGTCTGAATACTGAAACAGTACACATATTCAAAATCGATGAGGAGGCTGTGATGATGGTATAGGGTGAGTTGTTGAATAACATACGAAAACCACTTTAACCCATCTATATATTTACATTACAGCTAAAGCTTTACAAACAGCAAAAATTGCTGGCGCCAAGCAATTGGAAAAGGCAGTGAAGCATTCATCACACTGTACGGATGCTGTAAAGTTAGAAACTGCTGTTGTAACAGCTGCCACCGACACAAGGGTCATCTCTACTTCGCCGAGTAGCGGCTCGTCCGACTATCTATCGAAGACAGTATAATCATATCTTTTGCCAACACAGGTTAGCGATGTGCTTGCACAGGAAAAGATTTCAATTGGAAAACAAAAACCAATTAAGAGAGTTTATTTATTATTAAAGTATTTACTTTTCTTTATATCAACAGTATTAATTTAAGTTGCAATATCACGTACATATATAATAAGGTATGTGATACGATTGCTGTCGGAATTAGATTTGAAACCAATCAATACTCCTGCTAAGGGTTGTAGAATTATTGCTTGAATAATTAGATTTAGAACAATAATAAGTCTGACTTAATCACAAGTCGTACATTTTTAAGTTCATCAATTACGACAGCAATCTAGACATAGCTAGACATTTCTTTTGACAATCTTTTAAAGTTTAGAACACTTATTACCTTGCATAAGATAATCTACACGAAGGAGCCTTATTACCTATATCGAAGGCTTCAATTCCTTCATTCTACGAGGACAATGGTTCTTGCACATGTTAAACACCGTATGCTAATTTCTGAACGCCAATTCTTCGTTACTTCGATCCGTCTTTGGAACTCCCTTCCAGCCAGAATAAGACAAATAAGTAATGCACTGCATTTCAAAAAAAAATTAATCTTGTTCTTCAATTGACTCACCTCTCCATCTTCAACTGACTCTCTTTACTGATCTTCTATCCATTTTTCTTGCCACCTTCTATTTCCTCAAAGGATAGAACCTAATATTATTACTGTACTACTTACCCTTGCAATGTCCCCTCTATTCTTATTTCTGTTCTGTGTCCCTAGGCTATGCTCTTTAAAATTTATTGTAACCATTAAGTCTTATTTTACAAATTATCTGTTGTTTATCTAAGTTATTAAAACAAATTTTGGATTTTCGCCATTGTTCTGTCACTGTTCTGACTAGCACTATAAAATAATTTTGTCAAATTGTTGTGTTAGGAAAAAATTTAATAAAATACAAAAATACAATCGGATTCCATGACACCTTTGAATATTCTTGATCTGAAAAAAGAGTAAACCTAATCTGAATTTCTACTAAGCTTTATGTTGTAGATTATTCAAATAATTGGAGTTTTTTCTAAAGCTTAAAATTATTTTCTGCTCGCTTAGAAAAGATTTCAACTGGAAAACAAAAACCAATTAAGAGAGTTTATTTATTATTAAAGTTCTTCTCTTTTATATGAACTGTATTAATATAAGTTCCAATTTCATGTACATATATAATAATATTGAAAATAATAAATATTGAAAATTCAATTTTTTTGGTTCATATTTTATTCATATGGCTGCTCCAGGTAAAGTAAATCTGCAGGTAAAATTCACGTTATATGGCGGTTATATAAATAGTAAAACCGCAGGAAAATTGATTGTCAAATGACTCGAAAATGTAGAGTGAAATGACGGAGAAATGACCGCCATTTGACGAGCATTGTGACCTGTGTGAGCAGCACAGTACTATGGTCACATCCTATAGGTGGGAGCGGAATGCACGATCACATTAATAGGAACGAAACGGAAAATTTGGTCACAAAACCTAATCCGCCCATGCAAATGTGACTATGAATATAACCGCTGGGAAAAGTCACAATGACCTAAAATGACTAGCAAAATGACGTGGAGCGTTTTTGCAGGGATGAGTACTGGGCTGGCTGCTATTGGTGTTGAAATAATATCAATTTGTAAATTTTTTTCTAACATACTCTTTTCGTCCGCGCTTTTTTCGTTTCAAAAAACAAACGAGGCTAAAGGCTCCATTATTGATACTTAGCACAGACTTGACTTGACTTGACGTAAACTTGGCAACTTAGCCACGATTATACTCCAATTAGCGCATACAATCTGGCATCATAACCAATAAATGTCAATTTGTATGACAAACTGTCAAAATGAAATGGAAACAAACAAATGGCATCCCAAAATATAAACGTCACTTAGAACTTACATAGAAAATCAAAATTTAACAGACTTCTAAGTCAAGTTAAGTGTTGCTAAGTTTTGAGTAATCAGTAACATGCAATGTTCATTTAACAGAACTGTATGTGACAGTTCTCAAGTCAAGTCAAGTCTATGCTAAGTATCAGTAATGGAGCCTTAAGGGCTCATTTACATAGGTATATCTGCGCACTCAGCACAAATCGGTAATGATATTCTGCGGAGTTCTGAAAACAATAAAAATTGTCTAATACTAATGGAAAACAAAAGCTTACTTTTTCATTTGGAGAACGAAATAGCCTAATGTACAGTATTGATAGAAACAAGAAGGTTTGTTGAAATATACATATATTTAAGCGCCTTTTTTACAAAAATCAAACGACAGCCTTGAGATTTTGTCTCCTTGTCTCGTTGTATATCTGTACTATAATGTTTGACAGGCTGCACAGTTCAATAGTAGCGATAGAGAAGTATTACCTATATGAATTTTACTGGTCAATTTACGGGTACATTTTTGCTGGGTCGCTGTTGTCGGCGAGCAGAAGTGTTGAGTAAACGAAATAGAGGGAAACGGCACAGGGGCCTAATAGGGCTCTTGAAAATTGGCGGCCACCGTGGTGTGTTGGTAGCGTGCTCCGCCTATCACACCGTATGCCCTGGGTTCAACTCCCGGGCAAAGCAACATCAAAAATCGCCCCGGGTGTATTTCTGCCATGAAAAGCTCTCAGTGAAAACTCATCTGCCTTGCAGATGCCGTTCGGAGTCGGCATAAAACATGTGGGTCCCGTCCGGCCAATTTGTAGGGAAAATCAAGAGGAGCACGACGCAAATTGGAAGAGAAGCTCGGCCTTAGATCTCTTCGGAGGTTATCGCGCCTTACATTTATTTTTTTTATTTTTAGATATCCAGTTAACCATCTAGCAGCGATTAACCGACTACTCGCTTTGCTTGGCACATAATCGGTTACCATTAACCGAATATTTCATTTGAAATTTTTTCACAATCACTTTCTAAAAATTTTGCGCTCCTGATACATATTCTGCGTGGTAACAATATCCCAGCAAAAATGTACCCGTAAATTGGTTAGTAAAATGATCGGTCAAGTTTTGTGACCAGTCCATTCCGTCGTACCTATTTATGTGATTGTCCATACTGCTCACACATATACGGTATTAGGTTATCGAAATGTAAACAAACCATAGTGCTGTACTGTCCTTACATTCACATTTTATTGTATGCGATTGTATGCATACAAAGTTACGGGAACTTAAATAAATTAATTAATGATATAGAAAACAAAAGAGAAGAACTATTGATTGCAGTAAACCATCAAATTGCGAGTAGGCAATTCACAATTTGAGTAAGTTCACTTGTAATTCGCCAATTTTAATACTACACCTTTTTTATTTTAGTTCAGAAAGCTGCAATTGAGGTTCGAAAGTTACAATTGAAGTTCAAAAATTTCAATTCAAGTCCAGAAAATTTAAATTCAAGCTCCGAATATCTATTTGTAGTTCAGAAAATTAAAATTGAAGTTCAGAATTTCTGTTTGTAGTTCTGAAAATTATAATTGAACTTAAATTGTAATTTTCTGATCTTCAGTTGTAATTTGCTGAACTGCAGTTGAAATTCCTGACCTTCGATTATAATTTACTGAACTTCTATTGAAATTGTGAAATTCAATTGTAATTTTTTGAACATCAATTGAAATTCCCAAGCTTTCAGAACTTCAATTGCAACTTTCAAAATTTTTTATATAAAATGAACAATTTAAAATTTTTCTGACAGTTAAAGTGGTGAATTGCCTACCAGAGGTTTGAAACCACTTGCATTCGTGTTGGCGCTTCTCTATATCATTAATATAACAATATCTTTTCAATAATTTCATTAATAGACAAATATAAATTGGTTTCCTTTACATTTTAGAACTGTGTACAAAAATATGTAATTTTACATATCGCAACCTAAACCAAAAAGTGTTGCAACTCATAATCAGAGAAGCTTTGTGTTGAATGTTGATTTATACCACAAAAATAACAAAGTTCTTAACAAAACCAGGCTAAACGATATCGTTAACTACCAAAAAAACATAAGTTATTTTACGATGCTTTCATGGATCGATTTAATCTTAAATACCGATTTAATTTTGTTTTTTTTAAGTTTTCACATTTTTTAGTTTAAAATGCGATATATACATTCACTGGAATAATTTTAAATTGAGGGTACTTCATGCAATTTTCTTTCTTCAAGATTTTGCAATAATAAACATAGGTACTCATAGTAATTTTTTGTTTTGAATTATGCGATTACAATATTTATAAGGACGATTTAGTTGATGGTATTGGTACTGTAAGTTAAATTCATCAGCAATTATTTATAATCAAAATATTTTCTTGTTATACATCTAATTTATAAACTTTGGTTAAAAATGATTGACAAATTTGTTGCAATTAAATTGCTTTAAAAATTGTTGCAAACTTTACGCCACTGTTGAATATTTTTTTAATAAAGAGAATAAAAAGCTTAGAGTAATTAATTAGAATAAATTTTTAAGTCCACCATTTATGTCCGGCTCAGTGGCTTCAGTTGCATCCGTCTCTGTGTCGTCTTCATCATCGCCGTCGTTGCCCTCATGTTCGTTTTCTTCATCAGATTCTTCTTCATTGTCTTGCATTTCATCTGTGTCATCAACTTCCATGTCCTCCTGTAAAAAGATCATTTTTTCTTAAATTACATCAAACTATTAATATTTATATCGCATCTTACCTCTTCTTCGTCTTCGTCTTCATTTTATTCCACCCCATCTCATCGGACTGTTTGTCACCATTCTCATGTTGTGTGCTATTATCATCGCCATGTCGCCCGCTCATTTTTAGGCGCTGTTGTATTTCAAGTATAGCTTATGTTGGATTACCCTCATATCTACGAACCACTGATTGCTGAACTTCACTCAGTTCCTCTTCATGGTCAAATTCTTTTTCTGCACGCTCGAATTTGGTCAGAATCCTGTGACAAAACTTCAGCCCATGGCTTTTAGGTGACACCCGATTGGAGAGTGTGCGCTCATGGAATGGCGTGCCCACTGACATATCCTTCATATTACTCCATGCTGCATTGCCGTTATGTCTATTCATTTCAAATAATTCATTTTTGTTTTCAATTTCCTCTTTTACTCGCACACAACTAGGTACTATTTCATTTTTATCCAAACGGAACTCAGTTAATGAATATCCAAGCTGTTGAAACTCTCGTTCGAATATACGACGATACCGTGCATAATCCGGCCGGTCGTGATAGGCTAATTGCCCTACATGATGAAGGAATTCTCCCAAAAATTTAGGAACCTGCTTGCCATAGATTTGTTTCAGCATTTCGCGTACATCAGTCATTAGATACTCCTTTGCACGATGAACTTGCTGATGTTGTATTGCTACATCTTTCCATGGTAAATATCCTTGAGACCAAAATATTAAATTATAACCTAAACATTCTAAGTCACTACGGTGTGAATGGGCGCCCATGTGAGCATCTCGTGATGTGAACTCTAAAGTACCATCCTGCGCTCGGCGCTGATCCATAACGAAAGGGCGATGTACTCCGTTATCCATGAATTCCGAAATCAATAAGGAATATACGTTCCTCCTCGACAGCTACAAGTGATTCTGCAACTGCAGTACTCGCTGGATGCGTGATACTTTAACCATTTGAACTATTAAACAGTTTTTCTTGACGTCGAGTCAAGCGTTTTGTGCCGGTCGATACGCAGGTATTTGAAGTATTGTTGGATTTTTTGACAAACATTTTTGATTTTGGTAAAAATTCTTCATAATCTTCATCGGATGAAACTGCCTTTGAATCACCTGTGTCTCCCTTAACTGAAATAACATCCTCATTGAAGAAGTCTGAATCACTAATACGCTTTGCTGGACGTAAATAATGTGACTGCACCATTTCCTCATCGCTTCCCAAGGCAGTCGGTTCTATGTACCGGAGCGACTCGGGATTTTTCCCGACCAAGGACTGTCATTTCAGTGTACCCCCATTTAATTTGTTGCGTCCCTCCCACAAATTGTCATCCTCCCAGCAGCTCCTTTCAGCGGGACTGCTCCATATTCTCTTGCTCCGGGAAGGTATCGAATCCAATCCGGGTCCGGCCTGACCCCGGTCCTGAGAAATAGTTTTGCTGCTTCTGCCGGAAAAGAATCTTTTTAGGACGGTCATACTCTGTTCAGCGCGTCTCGTGTAAGGGATGGTTGCATCGGATAGGTTGTTCTGGGCTTAATCCAAAAACCCGACGTCAACTTAACTTAACTTTAACTTTAACTTTAACTTTAACTTTAACTTTAACTTTAACTTTAACTTTAACTTTAACCTTAACTTTAACTTTAACCTTAACTTTAACTTTAACTTTAGCTTTAACTTTAACTTTAACATTCACTTTAACTTTAACTTTAATTTTGACTTAAACTTTAACTTTAAATTTAACTTTAACTTTAACCTCAACTTTAACTTTAACTTCAACTTTAACTTTAACCTTAACTTTATCTTTAACTTTAACTTTGACTTTGACTTTAACTTTGACTTTAACTTTAACTTTAACTTTAACTGTAACTTTAACTTTAAATTTAAATTAAACTTTAACCTTAACTTTAACTTTAACTTTGACTTTAACTTTAACTCTAACTTTAACTTTAACTTTAAATTTAACTTTAACCTTAACTTTAACCTTAACTTTAACTTTGACTTTGACTTTAACTGTAACTTTCATTTTAACTTTAACTTTAACTTTATTTTTAACTTTAATTTTAACTTTCTCTTTAACTTTAACTTTAACATGCACTTTAACTTTAACTTTAAATTTAACTTTAACTGTAACTTTAACTTTAAATTTATCTTTAACTTTAACCTTAACTTTAACTTTAACTTTGACTTTAACTTTAACTTTGACTTTAACTTTAACTTTAGCTTTAACTTTAACTTTAACCTTAACTTTAACTTTAACTTTAACTTTGACTTTAACTTTAAATTTCATTTTAACTTTAACTTTAACATGCACTTTAACTTTAACTGATTTACTGATTTTAACTTTGACTTCGACTTTAACTTTAACTTTAACTTTACCTTTACCTTTAACTTTGACTTTAACTTTGACTTTGACTTTAACTTTAACTTTATTTTTAACTTTAACTTTAACTTTAACTTTCTCTTTAAATTTAACATGCACTTTAACTTTAACTTTAACTGATTTACTGATTTTAACTTTGACTTTAAATTTAACTTTAACTTTACATTTAACTTTAACTTTAACTTTGACTTTAACTTTAACCTTAACTTCAACTTTAACCTTAACTTTAACTTTAACTTTAATTTTAACTTTAACTTTAACTTTACTTTAAATTTAACTTAAACTTTAACTTTAACTTTAACTTTAACTTTACCTTTAACTTCAACTTTAACTTTAATCTTAACTTTAACATTAACTTTAACTTTCACTTTAACTTTAACTTTAACTTTCGCTTTAACTTTAACATTCACTTTAACTTTAACTTTAACTTTAACTTTATGATCCGGGGTGGGCGTGAGCTTAGCACCTGCTAACAAGCCAACCTAATATAAACGCACGCAAGTCATTTTCTGTCAAAAATGTCTCATGCACATATATCTTGTATGTTCTGCGTGACATTTAGATTTGACGTTTGCACACATGCTTTACATTGTCGCAACGCATGCTTATTTGGGTTAGGGCAAAAAACGCCGGTTGGTTGCGTGCGCTAAAAAAAACGCAGTGCGGTTTTATTAGGTTGGTTTGTAAGCGACCATATATGTATACGATAAGCGATAGCACAATGCCTACTTCGTGAAAATCAACGACAGCTCTTTTAATTTGATTTCGATGGTCGTACGGTGAGGAAGTGTCGCACGCGCGCTTAAAGCAGAGTACCAAAGGGTGCGTGTAAAACGTCTTCACCGTTCAAGCATTGAAATCAAACTAAATAAATAATTGGTTTTGCTTTCGTGCTCGCTACGCTAACTTTAACTTTAACCTTAACTTTAACTTTAATTTTAACTTTAACTTTAACATTAACATTAACTGCAACTTTAACTTTAACTTTATTTAACTTTAAAGTTAAAGTTAAAGTTAAAGTTAAAGTTACAGTTAAAGTTAAAGTTAAAGTGAATGTTAAGGTTAAAGTTAAAGCTAAAGTTAAAGTTAAAATTAAAGTTAAAGTTAAGGTTAAAGTTAAAGTCAAAGTTAAAGTTCAAGTTAAAGTTAAAGTTAAAGTTAAAGCTAAAGTTAAAGTTAAACTTAAAGTTAAAGTTAAAGATAAGGTTAAAGTTAAAGTTACAGTTAAAGTTAAAGTCAAAGTTACAGCTAAAGTTAAAGTTAAAGCTAAAGTTAAAGTTAAAGTTAAGGTTAACGTTGAAGTTAAAGTTAAAGTTAAAGTTAAGGTTAAAGTTAAAGTTAAAGTTAAAGTTAAAGTTAAAATTAGAGTTAAAGTTAAAGTTAAAGTGCATGTTAAAGTTAAAGTTAAAAATAAAGTTAAAGTTAAAGTTAAAATGAAAGTTAAAGTTAAAGTCAAAGTTAAAGTTAAAGTTAAAGTTAAGGTTAAGGTTAAAGTTAAAGTTAAAGTTAAAGTTAGAGTTAAAGTTAAAGTTAAAGAGAAAGTTAAAGTTAAAAATAAAGTTAAAGTTAAAGTTAAAATGAAAGTTAAAGTTAAAGCTAAAGTTAAAGTTAAAATTAAAGTTAAAGTTAAAGTTAAGGTTAAAGTTAAAGTTAAAATTAAAGTTAAAGTTAAGGTTAAAGTTAAAGTTAAATTTAAAGTTAAAGTTAAAGTTAAGGTTAAAGTTAAAGTTAAAGTTAAAGTGCATGTTAAAGTTAAAGTTGAAGAGAAAGTTAAAGTTAAAAATAAAGTTAAAGTTAAAGTTAAAATGAAAGTTAAAATTAAAGTTAAAGCTAAAGTTAAAGTTAAAGTTAAAGTTAAAGTTAAGGTTAAAGTTAAAGTTAAACTTAAAATTAAAGTTAAAGTTAAAGTTAAGGTTAAAGTTAAGGTTAAAGCTAAAGTTAAAGTTAAAGTTAAAGTTAAAGTTAAGGTTAAAGTTAAAGTTAAGGTTAAAGTTAAAGTTAAAGTTAAATTTAAAGTTAAAGTTAAAGTTAAGGTTAAAGTTAAAGTTAAAGTTAAAGTTAAAGTTAAAGTTAAAATTAAAGTTAAAGTTAAAGTTAAAGTTAAGGTTAAAGTTAAAGTTAAATTTAAAGTTAAAGTTAAGGTTAAAGCTAAAGTTAAAGTCAAAGTTAAAGTTAAGGTTAAAGCTAAAGTTAAAGTTAAAGTTAAGGTTAAAGTTAAGGTTAAAGTTAAAGTTAAAGTTAAATTTAAAGTTAAAGTTAAAGTTAAGGTTAAAGTTAAAGTTAAAGCTAAAGTTAAAGTTAAAGTTAAAGTAAAAGTTAAAGTTAAAGTTAAAGCTAAAATTAAAGTTAAAGTTAAAGTTAAAGTTAAGGTTAAAGTTAAAGTTAAATTTAAAGTGGAAGTTAAAGTGAATGTTAAAGTTAAAGAGAAAGTTAAAATGAAAGTTAAAGTTAAATTTAAAGTTAAAGTTAAAGTCAAAATTAAAGTTAAAGTTAAGGTTAAAGTTAAAGTCAAAGTCAAAGTTAAAGTTAAAGTTAAAGTTAAAGTTAAGGTTAAAGTTAAAGTTAAATTTAAAGTTAAAGTTAAGGTTAAAGCTAAAGTTAAAGTCAAAGTTAAAGTTAAGGTTAAAGCTAAAGTTAAAGTTAAAGTTAAACTTAAGGTTAAAGTTAAAGTTAAAGTTAAAGTTAAAGTTAAAGTTAAATTTAAAGTTAAAGTTAAAGTTAAGGTTAAAGTTAAAGTTAAAGCTAAAGTTAAAGTTAAAGTTAAAGTAAAAGTTAAAGTTAAAGCTAAAATTAAAGTTAAAGTTAAAGTTAAGGTTAAAGTTAAAGTTAAATTTAAAGTTAAAGTTAAAGTTAAAGTGAATGTTAAAGTTAAAGAGAAAGTTAAAATGAAAGTTAAAGTTAAATTTAAAGTTAAAGTTAAAGTCAAAATTAAAGTTAAAGTTAAGGTTAAAGTTAAAGTCAAAGTCAAAGTTAAAGTTAAAGCTAAAGTTAAAGTTAAAGTTAAGGTTAACGTTGAAGTTAAAGTTAAAGTTAAAGTTAAGGTTAAAGTTAAAGTTAAAGTTAAATTTAAAATTATAGTTAAAGTTAAAGTTAAAGTGCATGTTAAAGTTAAAGTTAAAAATAAAGTTAAAGTTAAAGTTAAAATGAAAGTTAAAGTTAAAGTCAAAGTTAAAGTTAAAGTTAAGGTTAAGGTTAAAGTTAAAGTTAAAGTTAAAGTTAGAGTTAAAGTTAAAGTTAAAGAGAAAGTTAAAGTTAAAAATAAAGTTAAAGTTAAAGTTAAAATGAATGTTAAAGTTAAAGCTAAAGTTAAAGTTAAAATTAAAGTTAAAGTTAAGGTTAAAGTTAAAGTTAAAATTAAAGTTAAAGTTAAGGTTAAAGTTAAAGTTAAATTTAAAGTTAAAGTTAAAGTTAAGGTTAAAGTTAAAGTTAAAGTTAAAGTGCATGTTAAAGTTAAAGTTGAAGAGAAAGTTAAAGTTAAAAATAAAGTTAAAGTTAAAGTTAAAATGAAAGTTAAAGTTAAAGTTAAAGCTAAAGTTAAAGCTAAAGTTAAAGTTAAAGTTAAAGTTAAGGTTAAAGTTAAAGTTAAAGTTAAAGTTAAAATTAAAGTTAAAGTTGAAGTTAAGGTTAAAGTTAAGGTTAAAGTTAAAGTTAAGGTTAAAGTTAAAGTTAAAGTTAAAGTTAAAGTTAAATTTAAAGTTAAAGTTAAAGCTAAGGTTAAAGTTAAAGTTAAAGTTAAAATTAAAGTTAAAGTTAAAGTTAAAGTTAAGGTTAAAGTTAAAGTTAAATTTAAAGTTAAAGTTAAGGTTAAAGCTAAAGTTAAAGTCAAAGTTAAAGTTAAGGTTAAAGCTAAATTTAAAGTTAAAGTTAAAGTTAAGGTTAAAGTTAATGTTAAAGTTAAAGTTAAAGTTAAAGTTAAATTTAAAGTTAAAGTTAAAGTTAAGGTTAAAGTTAAAGTTAAAGCTAAAGTTAAAGTTAAAGTTAAAGTAAAAGTTAAAGTTAAAGTTAAAGCTAAAATTAAAGTTAAAGTTAAGGTTAAAGTTAAAGTTAAAGTTAAAGTTAAATTTAAAGTTAAAGTTAAAGTGCATGTTAAAGTTAAAGTTAAAATTAAAGTTAAAGTTAAAGTTAAAGTTAAAGTTAAAGTCAAAGTTAAAGTTAAGGTTAAAGTTAAAGTTAAATTTAAAGTTAAAGCTAAAGTTAAAGTTAAAGTTAAAGTTAAAGTTAAAGTTAAAGTTAAAATTAAAGTTAAAGTTAAAATTAAAGTGAATGTTAAAGTTAAAGAGAAAGTTAAATTTAAAAATAAAGTTAAATTTAAAGTTAAAATGAAAGTTAAAGTTAAAGTCAAAGTTAAAGTTAAGGTTAAAGTTAAAGTTAAATTTAAAGTTAAAGCTACAGTTAAAATTAAAGTTAAAGTTAAAATTAAAGTTAAAGTTAAGGTTAAAGTTAAAGTTAAAGCTAAAGTTAAATTTAAAGTTAAAGTTAAGGTTAAAGTTAAAGCTAAAGTTAAAGTCGCAGCAACCGTGTGTCCGTAGACTAAAAAACAGCCCCGTTCTGGAACCGTCGCCCTCCCTGGCACCACTTTCGCATTACTTCAGGGTGGCGTTCCATATTTCTCATTTTTTAAGAGCCTACTGTTGTCCCTGCGTCCAGGTTCCCGCCATTTGCTCTGAGCGTCCATTTAATCGCCACTGCTTCGCATGCGCATTTCTCTGCGCTCCCTCTCAGCATCCATCAGGCGTGTCATTACTATAAATGCCATTTTGCTCACTGCAGTCCAGCATTCTTTCCTGTTGCACATATGTGAAACTAAATTTCTCGTGGTAGGTTTCTCCCCAAAGACTCCATGCAAGGTGAGTCTTTTTTCGTGGAAACGGGGGCAGTAGAACATGACGTGTTCTGCGTTTTCTAACTCTGTGGTACACATTGGGCAATGAGGATCTTCCTCTATCCTACGCTTCCATAAATACTCTTTGAAACCGCCATGTCCACTCATTATCTGCGTGAGATGGTAGTTCAGTTCGCCGTGCTTCCGCTCATTCCATTGAGCTACGTTCCAAACTAGTGTGAAAGTCCAACGCCCTTTACTCGAGGCCTCCCACCGTTCTTGCCACTTAGCTATTGTTAGTGTCCTTGCTCTTTTCTTGTCTTCTTCAGATGGTCGCTCGATATTAGTGTTATACAGATCGGTCATTTCGCTTGCCAGTAAGTCCGCTGGGATTTTCCGGGTTAGAACCAGAATCGCGTCGTCGGACACCGTCCGATAAGCACTTGCTATTCTTAAAGAAGCAAGTCGGTACGCTGCTAATATATATTTTTGATGGGTCTGTTTAGATCCATACCACACTGGTGCTGCGTATAGTATTATTGAGCTGGTTACTGTGGACAATACCTGACGTATAGCTTCGCTCGGACCACCAATGTTAGGCATTATTCGCATAAGTGATACATTAACTTTGGTAATTTATCTCCCACACCGCTCTGAAGTGCTCTTTGAAAGTTAACTTAGAGTCAATGTGCACTCCTAAGTATTTTAAGGAATCCTTTGAGGTGATTTGATGATCCCCGACAGTTAAGACTAACTCGTTCGCCGACCGTTTGGAGCTTACTAATACCACTTCCGTCTTTTGGCCAACTCCAGTCCTGTATTGGTCAGCCATTCCTTTATTCTTGCTACGGCGTCATTACATAATGCTTGAAGCAGGTCCAGTTTCTTGGCCACTACTACCACTGCAATATCATCAGCATATCCCACAATTTGCGTGTTTTCTGGTAGATCAATCTTTAGCACCCCGTCATACATTACATTCCAAAGCGTTGGACCGAGAACAGATCCCTGTGGGACGACTCCTTTGATTTTGTACTCTTTTGCTCCTTGATCCGTGTCAAAAAGAAGTACTCTGTCTTTAAGATATCTACCTATAATTCTGCGTAAGTAAGCTGGAGTGCCGAAGCTTTGCACCGCTGCCATTATCTGCATCCAGTTCGCAGTGTTAAAAGCATTATTGATGTCCAACATAATCAGTGCACAGAACTTCCTTTTATTTTGGCCTCCAGAGATAGCTTCTCTAGCTATATTGACGACTGTTTGTATTGCATCTACGGTGGATCTTGATTTGCGAAATCCATATTGACTATTCGATAAGGCACCTGGTATTTCTAGAGTCAGCTGTAGGCGCTCACTAATTATACGCTCGAAAATCTTGCCTAGGGAACCCAGCATACAAAGTGGCCTATATGAGGATGGTTCGTCCGGCTATTTACCACGTTTCAGCAATAGGACAAGTCTTTGTCATTTCCACGGGGGAGGGAACACGCCTTCTTGCATACAGGCATTAAAAAGATCAGTAAATAATGTAGCCCTAGTTGTAATCGCGGCTTTAAGGGCTATGTTTGGTACTTCGTCGGGTCCTGGGGATTTGTTATCAGCAACTCCTTTTGCAGCGTCCAGCACCTCTTGCTCTGTAATTTGCGGAATTTCCGTACTTTCTAGATCCTCGCTTGGATAAGTCCAGTGATCTTGCGCCGGGAAAAGTGTTTCAACAATAATATTCATCAGTATCGGGCACGTAGGTTGCAGTGATATCGGTCCTTTAACTTTGGCCATCACAGTTCTGTAGGCTGATCCCCAAGGATCTAGGTCGACATTATCCAGCAGTTCCCTAAAGCATAACTTCTTGATCTTTTTTATGGCATTTTTAAGTGCCTTTCTTTGTGCGACATAGGTGCTGTGTAGCTCTGCATATCGTGGTGATGAGCGTGCCCTCTGCGCTATTCTTCGTGCTTTGTGGCATTTTCTACGCTCTTCCGCAATTTCGTCATTCCACCAATATACCGGAGTGCGCTGTGCTTTTCCGCGACTTCTGGGCATGGCATCATCACGTGCCATACATAGCAACTTAGTGATTTGAACCGACTGGTCTTCCGCATGCGATTCTCGTACTATGGCGTCCTTCCAGATAATGTCAAATATTTGTGGGTCGAAAAGGTGCTGTTTCCATTTCCTACTTTGTCGATGTCTTGCTGCTACCGTTCGTGGAGTTTCGAGCAGCTCTACGCTAATAGCTTTATGGTCGCTGTGTGTGTAGACGTTGCTTATGGACCATTTTGCTCGTCTTGCTATTTCGCTGCTAGCGAAGGTGAGATCTATAATGGATCGTCTGGTACCTGTATCGAAGGTATATATCCCTGGTTCATTTAGGAGTTCTAGCCTCAAAGAAGTAAGGCCTTCGAGGAGAACTCTCCCTCTTTCGTTGGTTCGTCTACTTCCACACACAGATGACCATGCATTGAAGTCTCCACACACTAAAGGCGAGTGTTTACCTCGTGCTTCAATGGTGATCCCGTATATCATGTCTTCGAACTCGGCGATGGTCATGCTCGGAGGGGCATAGCAACTGAAGACGTATATACCGTTGATTTTTGCCCACGTGAATCCTGCTACCGTTGGCGTCATAATTTCCTGTGGGAGAAATTTCCCTGGTGCCCAAATTGAGGCTTTCCCTGCAGAATCTGAGAGCCAACCCTGCTCCTGGCGTTTTTTGTATTGTTCAGAGAGTACCACTATGTCATATCCTCCTTCATAGACTGTTTGGGATAATAGCTCTTGGGCTGCCTCGCAATGGTTTAAATTGAGCTGCAATACTCTCATGAGACAGTCATTTTGCTGCCCTCTCGTTGTGGGCATTTAAAACTGCCTGCTGAATGTTGTCCCCCACATAGCGCGCATTTCGGTGCATTTTCGCAACTTGCAGACTTATGACCTTCCTAGCCGCATTTCCTGCATAGGTTAGACCTATCTACAGTCTCCTTACATTTCTGAGATATATGCCCGTAGCCCCAGCACCTATAACAGCGTTTTTCTTGCTTGAGCTCTCTAATTCGGCAGGAAACCCATCCTACCCGGATTCTTTGCGTATTAAGAAACGCCTTGGCATCATCCGCTGTAAGGCTTATAAGTGCCGACTTCGTGCCACTGTACCCTGTGCGTATGCTTTTTATGGCAGCCACATCTGCAAGTTTGATGTTGCATTGCTGGTGGAGGGCGTTGCAAATCTCCTCGGGCGTAGTAATCTCATCGAGATCTCTGCACTGTAGCGTGACCATTTGGGACTTTGTTATAACTTTAGCCGAGTCCTTTAGTACCGCTTCAATTTCTGCTTGGTACGCGCTTGTTTTCCCATCTTGCGATTTTTTCAGCTCTAGTAACAGCTCTCCTTTCGCCGTTCTTCTAATCGTTTTGACGTCATCACCCAGGGATTTTAATTCGTCGCATCTTCTCACTTTACGCAATATGTCGGCGTACGTCGCATCCCCCGCCTTGGAAATGATGATTGCATCCGGCCTAGCCTTAAGTGATTTTTCCTTGCTCTTCTTTTTGGCTAACTGCCACCCTCCCGTCTTTTGGGCTGCAGTTTCCTCTTTCCGCTCCGTCTTCTCTTGTGTTTCTTGCCGTCGTTTGTGACCACCCACGTGCCCTGGTAAGTCATCTTTTAGTGTAGTAGTGGGTTTTACCACGTTGTTCTCCTTGGTCGAGTACGAATTATTCCTCGGTCGCTTTCCTGGGGGTGATGGACTTCTATCCTTCTATCCTTATTAGGTTGGCTTGTAACCGACCATATATGTATACGATAAGCGATAGCACAATGTCTACTTCGTGAAAATCAACGACAGCTCTTTTAGTTTGATTTCGATGGTCGTACGGTGAGGAAGTGTCGCACGCGCGCTTAAAGCAGAGTACCAAAGAGTGCGTGTAAAACGTCTTCACCGTTCAAGCATTGAAGTCAAACTAAATAAATAATTGATTTTGCTTTCGTGCTCGCTACGCTAACTTTAACTTTAACCTTAACTTTAACTTTAATTTTAACTTTAACTTTAACATTAACTTTAACTTCAACTTTAACTTTATTTAATTTTAAAGTTGAAGTTAAAGTTAAAATTAAAGGTAAAGTTAAGGTTAAAGTGAATGTTAAAGTTAAAGAGAAAGTTAAAATGAAAGTTAAAGTTAAAGTCAAAGTTAAAGTTAAGGTTAAAGTTAAAGTTAAAGTTAAAGTCAAAGTTAAAGTTAAAGTTAAGGTTAAAGTTAAAGTTAAAGTAAAGGTTAAAGTTAAAGTTAAAGTTAAAGTTAAACTTAAACTTAAACTTAAAGTTAAAGTTAAAGTTAAAGTTAAAGTGAATGTTAAAGTTAAAGAGAAAGTTAAAATGAAAGTTAAAGTTAAATTTAAATTTAAAGTTAAAGTTAAAGTCAAAGTTTTTTTTTTTTTTTTTTTTTTTTTTTTTTTGTGTTTCGTGGAAGGAGGAAATGCTTTATGCACTGACCGGGATATTTAAGCCTCACTGCGAGACTCTCCGAGTGTAGGACTCCCTTCTTCCATGAAGGCCTACCCACTAAAACCTAACCTCCCACGGCCCGCGCTAATCCCCGTACCTGGGACCGCGTTTAGCATTACTTCGGGTACGGGTGCGCGCTACGTGAGCTCTATGGCTACTCTCACGCTAATCGGCTAAGCATCCGTCTTCTCGTTTACTGGTAAGTATATGCCTCACATATGTGCTGACCGTATCCCATCTGTCTCTTCGACAGGTCATGTTATTAATGACACTGCCCGGGGATAGGTCGCCAAGTACCTCTTCTACCCTCCTTCGCTGATGGGAGAAGTGCCTGCATTCGAAGAAGGTGCGGCGTACATGGTCTATTTCCCCACAGTACAGACAGCTCGGGCTATCAACCTTACCCATTCTGTGTAGGTATTTGCGGAAGTAACCATATCCCGTTAGAAACTGGGTCAGGTAAAAGTCTACCTCTCCGTGCGGTCGCTTCAACCATGGATCAAGTTCAGGGATTAGTTCCCGAGTCCACTTTCCTACGATGCTGTTGCTCCACTGATCTTGCCAACGTCGGATCGATTCTTCTCGCGCCTGCATGGCAACAGCAGCTCTACTTGCTTGCGATCCGTTGTCAAAGTTAAAGTTAAAGTTAAGGTTAAAGTTAAATTTAAAGTCAAAGTGAAAGTTAAAGTTAAAGTGAATGTTAAAGTTAAAGCGAAAGTTAAAGTTAAAAAAAAGTTAAACTTTAAATTAAAGTTAAAGTTAAAGTTAAATTTAAAGTTAAAGTTAAGGTTAAAGTTAAAGCTAAAGTTAAAGTTAAAGTTAAAGTTAGAGTTAAAGTTAAAGTTAAAATGAAAGTTATAGTCAAAGTCAAAGTTAAAGTTAAAGTTAAGGTTAAAGTTAAAGTTAAAGTTAAAGTTAAGGTTAAAGTTAAAGTTAAAGTTAAAGTCAAAGTCAAAGTCAAAGTTAAAGTTAAAGTTAAAGTTAAAGTTGAAGTTGAAGTTAAAGTTAAAGTTAAGGTTAAAGTTAAAGTTAAATTTAAAGTTAAAGTTACAGTTAAAGTTAAATTTAAAGTTAAAGTTAAAGCTAAAGTTAAAGTTAAAGTCAAAGTTAAAGTTAAGGTTGAAGTTAAAGTTAAAGTTAAAGTTGAAGTTAAAGTTAAAGTTAAAATTAAAGTTAAAGTTAAAATTAAAGTGAATTAAAAAATACATAATTTTAACTTTAACTTTAAATTTAACTTTAACTTTAACTTTAACTTTAACTTTAACTTCAACTTTAACTTTAACCTTAACTTTAACTGTAACTTTAACTTTGACTTTAACTTTCACTTTAACTTTAACTTTTACTTTAACTTTAACTGTAACTTTAACTTTAAATTTAAATTTAACTTTAATCTTAACTTTGACTTTGACTTTAACTTTAACTTTAAATTTAACTTTAACTTTAGCCTTAACTTTAACCTTAACTTTAACTGTAACTTTAACTTTGACTTTAACTTTAACTTTAACTTTTACTTTAACTTTAACTTTAACTGTAACTTTAACTTTAAATTTAAATTTAACTTTAATCTTAACTTTGACTTTAACTTTAACTTTCATTTTAACTTTAACTTTAACTTTATTTTTAACTTTAACTTTAACTTTCTCTTTAACTTTAACTTTAACATGCACTTTAACTTTAACTTTAACTGTAACTTTAACTTTAAATTTAACTTTAACTTTAACTTTAACTTTAACCTTAACTTTAACTTTAACTTTGACTTTAGCTTTAACTTTAACTTTAACCTTAACTTTAACTTTAAGTTTAACTTTAACTTTAACTTTGACTTTAACTTTAACTTTCATTTTAACTTTAACTTTATTTTTAACTTTAACTTTAACATGCACTTTAACTTTAACTGATTTACTGATTTTAACTTTGACTTTAACTTTAACTTTTACTTTAACTTTAACTTTAACTTTAACTTTAACTTTAACTTTAACTTTAACTTTAACTTTAACTTTAACTTTACCTTTAACTTTAACTTTGACTTTAAGTTTTACTTTAACTTTAACTTTAACCTTAACTTTAACTTTAAACTTAACTTTAACTTTAACTTTAACTTTAATTTTAACTTTAACTTTAACTTTACCGTTAACTCCAACTTTAACTTTAACTTTAACTTTAACTTTACCGTTAACTCCAACTTTAACTTTAACTTTAACCTTAACTTTAACATTAACTTTCACTTTAACTTTAACTTTATTTTTAACTTTAACTTTCGCTTTAACTTTAACATTCACTTTAACTTTAACTTTAATTTTAACTTTATGATCCGGGGTGGGCGTGAGCTTAGCACCTGCTAACAAGCCAACCTAATATAAACGCACGCAAGTCATTTTCTGTCAAAAATGTCTCATGCACATACAACTTGTATGTTCTGCGTGACATTTAGATTTGACATTTGCACACATGCTTTACATTGTCGCAACGCATGCTTATTTGGGTTACGGCAAAAAACGCGGGTTGTTTGCGTGCGCTAAAAAAACGCAGTGCGGTTTTATTAGGTTGGCTCGTAAGCGACCATATATGTATACGATAAGCGATAGCACAATGCCTACTTCGTGAAAATCAACGATAGCTCTTTTAGTTTGATTTCGATGGTCGTACGGTGAGGAAGTGTCGCACGCGCGCTTAAAGCAGAGTACCAAAGAGTGCATTGAAATCAAACTAAATAAATAATTGATTTTGCTTTCGTGCTCGCTACGCTAACTTTAACCTTAACTTTAATTTTAACTGTAACT
The DNA here is from genome assembly GCF_040869045.1 of Eurosta solidaginis. Classification (NCBI taxonomy): domain Eukaryota; kingdom Metazoa; phylum Arthropoda; class Insecta; order Diptera; family Tephritidae; genus Eurosta; species Eurosta solidaginis. The sequence goes on along the minus strand of NC_090323.1, from coordinate 100,248,667 downwards.
TTAACATTAACTTTAACTTCAGTTAAAGTTGAAGTCAAAGTTAAAGCTAAAGTTAAAGTTAAAAATAAAGTTAAAGTTAATGTCAAAGTTAAAGTTAAAGCTAAGGTTAAAGTTAAATTTAAATTTAAAGTTACAGTTAAAGTTAAAGTTAAAGTTAAAGTCAAAGTTAAAGTTAAGGTTAAAGTTGAAGTTAAAGTTAAAGTTTTTTTTTTTTTTTTTTTTTTTTTTTGTTTCGTGGAAGGAGGAAATGCTTTATGCACTGACCGGGATTTTTAAGCCTCACTGCGAGACTCTCCGAGTGTAGGACTCCCTTCTGCCATGAAGGCCTACCCACTAAAACCTAACCTCCCACGGCCCGCGCAAATCCCCGTACCTGGGACCGCGTTTAGCATTACTTCGGGTACGGGTGCGCGCTACGTGAGCTCTATGGCTACTCTCACGCTAATGGGCTAGGCATCCGTCTTCTCGTTTACTGGTAAGTATATGCCTCACATATGTGCTGACCGTATCCCATCTGTCTCTTCGACAGGTCATGTTATTAATGACACTGCCCGGGGATAGGTCGCCAAGTACCTCTTCTACCCTCCTTCGCTGATGGGAGAAGTGCCTGCATTCGAAGAAGGTGTGGCGTACATCGTCTATTTCCCCACAGTACAGACAGCTCGGGCTATCAACCTTACCCATTCTGTGTAGGTATTTGCGGAAGTAACCATGTCCCGTTAGAAACTGGGTCAGGTAAAAGTCTACCTCTCCGTGCGGTCGCTTCAACCATGGATCAAGTTCAGGGATTAGTTCCCTAGTCCACTTTCCTACGATGCTGTTGCTCCACTGATCTTGCCAACGTCGGATCGATTCTTCTCGCGCCTGCATGGCAACAGCAGCTCTACTTGCTTGCGATCCGTTGTCATATATTGTTTTTCTTTCCTCAACGAGAAGATATATCGGTATGGTTCCCGCAACGACCAGGACAGCTTCAGCTGATACCGTGCGGTAAGCCGAAGATATTCGCAGCGCCCCTCTGCGTTGGACCGAGGTGAGGGCGACTCGGTTCTTCCGGTATTTCATTGCGTCCGCCCAGATTTCTGCACCATATAAGAGTATAGAATCCGAGGCTGATGCAAGCAACTTCCTTGTGCATGGCTTTGGGCCACCTGTGTTTGCCATTAATCTACTCAACTGCGCTATTATGCGCGCAGCTCTTTCGCAGGTCCCTCGTATGTGATCCGAGAAGTTGAGTTTGCTGTCTAACCTCACTCCCAGATATTTCGCTGAAGCGAGTGTTTCTATTGGCTGGTCCCCAACCATCATGTTCCTGGTAGTGGGAATACGTCTCTTTGTGAGGATGACGATCTCCGTTTTGGCTGTTGCTAACTGGAGACCGTGCTCAGCCATCCACCTATTTACATTACGCATGACCTGGTTTAATTTTAGCTGTGCCAGCTCGCAGCTTGGTGCTGTTATCACAGCTGCCACGTCGTCTGCAAATGCAACGAGGAAGGTGCTTTCTGGCATGTCTAATCGAAGAAGACTGTCGTTAGTTATATTCCAGAGATCGGGACCTAGTACCGAACCCTGGGCTGCTCCACCTGTTATTTTTACCTTTTTTTGACCGTGAGTACTTTCATATATTAGATACCTCTCTCTTAGGTAGTCCCTTAAAATTTCTAACAAATATTGCGGTACTTTCAAAGTGCTTTCTAGTGCCTCAAGCATGTCCTCCGACCTAGCTGAGTTAAAAGCGTTTTTGACGTCCAGCGTGACCAGCAACACTATAGGTCTTGCTCTGTGGCACGCTGTCTCGTCTTTCTTGACTGCGTCTATAACTTCTGCTATGGCATCCATTGTAGAGTGCCCCCTCCGAAAACCATGCTGTCTGGGCGACAGTCCTCCGGCGTCCTGTAACGCTCTGGTGAGGCGTTGCTTCAGGAGACTCTCCATCAATTTCCCTGCTGTGTCCAACATACATAGGGGACGGTAGGATGATGGAGAGTTGGGATCTCCTTTCCCTTTTGGAATGAGAACCAGTCGTGCTGTCTTCCATATGGTGGGGAAAATTCTTTCTTCGAGACATTTGTTGTACATGTGCAACATAAGTTCTGGGCAGTCGTTTGCAGCTAGTCTAATTGCCTCCGCGGGTATTCCGTCGGGCCCAGATGCTTTCCTAGGTTTCATAGTTCGCACGGCAGTTTTAAGCTCTTCTTCTTGGAATGGTTCCACGTTGCGATCTTCATGGGTAACGTACCCGCCCTCCCTAGGCAGTTGGGTGGGAAACAGGCCATCCACAATGTTCCTTATTTGGTTCTCGTCCATCAGCTGGTTTGGCGGACGGAACTTCTTCATTACTATCTTATATCCCTGCCCCCATGGGTCTCGATCCACTTCCTCGCAAAGCGCTTTCCAGCACTTAAGCTTGCTTTGCTTAATGGCAGCACTAAGAGCTTTCTTCGCTCCTTTGTACGCTTCCGACTTTTCTAGAGCCTCAGGCCTGCCGCGCGCGCGAGTTGCTAGCCTTCGCATCCTGTGGCATATTTCCCGCAGCTCCGCGATTTCGCTATTCCACCAGTATACCTGCTTTTTACCCCTCCACACTCCCCTCCGTGGCATAGAGAGGTTGCAAGCGTGGCGAAGACAGCTCATTGTCTTTTCAACCGTCTCTTCCGTCGGACTTGAGTTGTTGATTATCCGTCGGGCATCCCCCAGTACTGATGCGGAGAACGTGGCAGAGTCGACCTTGGATGCATCCCATGCTTTTGTTCTGCGTGGCCCGTTCGGAATCTGCCTCTGACCGGGATCGTTTAGGTGGAAAGTGATGTAGTTGTGATCGCTGCCAGTCAGATCCTCTATGACTCTCCATCCAGCAGCGGTCAGCAGCAGGCTTTCTGACACTAGTGTTACATCGGGGATCGAGTATCCAAAGCCTGGCCGTCGGTATGTAGGGGTCGTACCAGTGTTAAGCACGTTCAAACCGAGCCTGGCTGCCATCTCAAGGACTAACCTTCCACGGGTGTTAGTCTGCGGCATTCCCCATTCGACGGCTCTTGCGTTAAAGTCTCCCGCCACAACCAGGTTTCTAGTTAAGTCCCTCAGGTCGTCTTCAATAAGTTCAAGCTTCTCCCTGAACGTTTGAATGGGATCATTCGGGGACAAGTAGCAGCTTACTATTGTGGTATTATTCGTAGTTAGGCGGACGTAGCCTTGTCCGGCAACACGGTTCACAATATTGGCGTTTGCATCTGTCATCCAGATTGCGGCGGTGCCGGTGTTGTCTATATGCCAATCATTTCGCGCTCTATAGGGTTCGCTGATGATAACGCTGTTAGCTTTATGGTCTAAGACCAACTGTTGTAGTAGCTCATCAGCAAGTCTGCTCCGGTTTAGGTTGCCTTGGATAAAACTAATCACTATTGAATTGAGACTTTGGCCTTTGCAACAGCGAGTGCCGCTCTGAAAATGCTGCATGCTCCAGATCCAGGGACATGATCGAGCTTCTGTGTATTACACAGGTAACATTTTGGAGCTGCGGTACAGGCCGAAGCTTTGTGGCCGCTTTGCCCACACTTCCAGCAGGCGTTACTCCTGTCTGGACCCTTGCATTCTGCCTTCCGGTGTCCGTAGCCGAGACACCTAAAGCAGCGTTGTACTTCTGCTCGCTGTCTGATTCGGCACTGTATCCATCCGATCGGAATTTTACCTTTTTTGAGTAGGGCGTTGCCAATATTCTCGTCCACTTCGACGACCGCCATTTTCTGTTCTCTTTGGTTTGCTGCGAACACAGAGACACGGAGAGGTCTAGTGATTTCTTCTTTTCCGACCTCCCTCCTTATTGCGTCTTGGATTTCTGTTTCAGTTGTGAGACAGTCCATGCCAAGTACTTCCAACTTCATCCGCTTGGAGAGCTGTTGTGCTTCACCGACCTCTCCTACTGCACTACCTATAGCTGCTCTGAAGGCCGTCTGGTCACTGCAGCGCGCCGTTTCAATCAGTACGTTACCAGATTTGGTTTTTCGTACTGACCGTACCACCGTACCTGTGTCATTAGGGCGGAGCTGGCCGCGTATGGCCCCTAGTACCTGGGCATAGCTTTTGCCTTCCACAGGTTTTACCACAAAAGTTGCTGCTTGTCTCCTCTTTCTCGCCCGTTTTTGAGCTTTATGAGCTTGGACGGGGGTTGCCTGCTTGGCTGGCTGGGCCCGCTGTTTCAGCCTCCGGCGCGCTACATTGGACCAAGACTCACCTTGTGAAAGCGTATTTGTTCTTTCATCTCGTTTCTTTTTGGCTTCCAAGTCCTCCGAGTGGGAATCTGAGCTCGTTCGTGCCCTCTTGCTTTTTCGGCCCGATTCTCTGCTCTCATCTACCTTTTGGGCCCTTAACGATCCCATGCAGCTTAACGCTTCCTCGAGAAGAGCCATACCGGTTTTTATGTCCTTGGACACGGTCTTCTGCTTGAGAGCGGTTTCCTGCATCTCGCGCAGCACTGATACCGCGTACTCAAGCAGTTCGTCTTGGCTCTTCCCTTCGAGGCTTGTGTATGAGAGTGGGCCTCTTGGCGGAGTCGCACGTTTCTCCTTCCCAACAGCGCGCTATGCAACGACATTGGGTGAGCTGACCGACGCTTTTTCCCTTGCAGTAGCAGGTGTTGACTGGCTGGGGTTATTGCGCAACTGTGCTTTCGCTGCCTTTGTCTTTTCCGCCGATTCGGTGCCTTGTGTGGGCATTACCGACAAGGTCGCTTTAGCGGGGGTTGTTAAAACCGGCGATCTCAGCACTTTAGTGCTCTTCTTGAACACCGCTTCATCGCCCCTTTCTTTCTCGCTTTCTCTACTTTTATCTTCCTTTGTTGTTTTTATTTTGTTGCTCATTTGTTCTATTGGGTCTCCGCTTCAAGCCGCTATCTTCGCACGATGTGCAGTCGCCGTCTTCAATTCCCGTGGTTATCTTTGCAGAAGCAGGGAGGCCACGCGTGGGTTGACACAGGTCCTTATGGGAGTCTGTGTTCAGAGCCAGAATACAGCGTTAGTCAGGAGTCGTCTCAACTGAGCCTGCACCACCAACTTAATGGCGACGTGCTTCCAACGTACTTGAAGACCTGCCAAGGTTTTAACGAGACGGAGACGATGCCGATATTAACCTACCAGCCGTTTCGGCAAGGTGTCACCCTTGCTTATTAAGGTAGTAGCCTATCGTCATCGCCAGCCCGTAGCAATCAGTTCATAATCATATTTCCAGTTTTGGTCAACAGGATCTTACTGGTCTCGATCCTGTGGATGCTTGATGGGGTATTTTAGGGCGGCATCCTATCGCCCTTCCACCGGAACTTTGGGATGTGTTGCCCTTAGAGCAACACATTCCCATTTTTCCACTGGATTGCTCGTTTTGGTTCGCCCTGAGTACTTAATTCACTCAGTACCTCCCGTCTTGTGGGAAGCGTTCCTCTATCCACCACCTGAGGAGGCGCCCGGTAGGGGACCGATACCCCCGCGGGTAAAGTTAAAGTTAAGGTTAAAGTTAAAGTTAAAGTTAAAGTTAAAGTTAAAGTTAAAGTTAAAGCTAAAGTTAAAGTTAAAGTTAAAGTTAAAGTTAAAGTGAATGTTAAAGTTAAAGAGAAAGTTAAAATGAAAGTTGAAGTTAAAGTTAAAGTCAATGTTAAAGTTAAAGTTAAAGCTAAAGTTAAAGTTAAAGTTAAGGTTAAAGTTAAAGTTAAGGTTAAGGTTAAAGTTAAAGTTAAAGTTAAAGTTAAAGTTAAAGTTAAAGTTAATTTTAAAGTTAAAGTTAAAGTTAGAGTTAAAGTTAAAGTTAAAGTGCATGTTAAAGTTAAAGTTAAAGTTAAAGTTAAAAATAAAGTTAAAGTTAAAATGAAAGTTAAAGTTAAAGTCAAAGTTAAAGTTAAAGTTAAGGTTAAAGTTAAAGTTAAAGTTAGAGTTAAAGTTAAAGAGAAAGTTAAAGTTAAAAATAAAGTTAAAGTTAAAGTTAAAATGAAAGTTAAAGTTAAAATTAAAGTTAAAGTTAGAATTAAAGTTAAAGTTAAAGTTAAGGTTAAAGTTAAAGTTAAATTTAAAGTTAAAGTTAAAGTTAAGGTTAAAGTTAAAGTTAAAGTTAAAGAGCATGTTAAAGTTAAAGTTAAAGAGAAAGTTAAAGTTAAAAATAAAGTTAAAGTTAAAGTTAAAATGAAGGTTAAAGTTAAAGTTAAAGTTAAGGTTAAAGTTAAAGTTAAAGTTAAATTTAAAGTTAAAGTTAAGGTTAACGTTAAAGTTAAAGTCAAAGTCAAAGTTAAAGTTAAAGCAAAAGTTAAAGTTAAAGTTAAAGTTAAAGTTAAATTTAAAATTAAAGTTAGGGTTAAAGTTAAAGTTAAAGTTAAAGTTAAATTTAATTTAAAGTTAAAGTTAAGGTTAAAGTTAAAGTTAAAGTCAAAGTTAAAGTTAAAGCTAAAGTTAAAGTTAAAGTTAAAGTTAAAGTTAAAGCTAAAGTTAAAGTTAAGGTTAAAGTTAAAGTTAAAGTTAAAGTTAAAGTGTATGTTAAAGTTAAAGTTAAAGAGAAAGTTAAAGTTAAAAATAAAGTTAAATTTAAAGTTAAAATGAAAGTTAAAGTCAAAGTTAAAGTATCAAAGTTAAAGTTAAAGTTAAGGTTAAAGTTAAAGTTAAATTTAAAGTTAAAGTTACAGTTAAAATTAAAGTTAAAGTTAAAATTAAAGTTAAAGTTAAGGTTAAAGTTAAAGTTAAAGTTAAAGTTAAAGTTAAACTTAAAGTTAAAGTTAAAGTTAAAGTTAAAGTTAAAGTGGAGAAAAAAGATAACCAAGCTAGGCAAGGCGATTGAGGACTTGATGCAGTTCTTCATAGGGCGTAATAATATACACGCGGAAATCAAGCGCTTAGCCTCCGTAATAAAAGTGCTATACATCGAGTCGGCCCTAGAGGTAAAGAATTTAGAACATAAATTGCGTGCAAGCGAATGCGCCAAGGATAGAAGTCCATCACCCCCAGGAAAGCGACCGAGGAATAATTCGTACTCGACCAAGGAGAACAACGTGGTAAAACCCACTTCTACACTAAAAGATGTCTTACCAGAGCACGTGGGTGGTCACAAACGAAGGCAAGAAACGCAAGAGAAGACGGAGCTGAAAGAGGAAACTGCAGCCCAAAAGACGGGAGAGTGGCAGTTAGCCAAAAAGAAGAGCAAGAAAAAATCACTTAAGGCTAGGCCGGATGCAATCATCATTTCCAAGGCGGGGGATGCGACGTACGCTGACATATTGCGTAAAGTGAGAAGATGCGACGAATTAAAATCCCTGGGTGATGACGTCAAAACGAATAAAAGAACGGCGAAAGGAGAGCTGTTACTAGAGCTGAAAAAATCGCAAAATGGGAAAACAAGCGCGTACCAAGCAGAAATTGAAGCGGTACTAAAGGACTCGGCTAAAGTTATAACAAAGTCCCAAATGGTCACGCTACAGTGCAGAGATCTCGATGAGATTACTACGCCCGAGGAGATTTGCAACGCCCTCCACCAGCAATGCAACATCAAACTTCCAGATGTGGCTGCCATAAAAAGCATACGCCAGGGTACAGTGGCACGAAGTCGGCACTTATAAGCCTTACAGCGGATGATGCCAAGGCGGTTCTTAATACGCAAAGAATCCGGGTAGGATGGGTTTCCTGCCGAATTAGAGAGCTCAAGCAAGAAAAACGCTGTTATAGGTGCTGGGGCTACGGGCATATAGCTCAGAAATGTAAGGAGACTGTAGATAGGTCTAGCCTATGCAGGAAATGCGGCCAGGAAGGTCATAAGGCTGCAAGTTGCGAAAATGCACCGAAATGCGCGCTATGTGGGGGACAACATTCAGCAGGCAGTTTTAAATGCCCACAACGAGATGGCAGCAAAATTACTGTCTCATGAGGGTATTGCAGCTCAATTTAAACCATTGCGAGGCAGCCCAAGAGCTATTATCCCAAACAGTCTATGAAGGAGGATATGACATAGTGGTACTCTCTGAACAATACAAAAATCGCCAGGAGCAGGGTTGGCTCACAGATTCAGCAGGGAAAGCCTCAATTTGGGCACCAGGGAAATTTCTCCCACAGGAAATTATGACGCCAACGGTAGCAGGATTCACGTGGGCAAAAATCAACGGTATATACGTCTTCAGTTGCTATGCCCCTCCGAGCATGACCATCGCCGAGTTCGAAGACATGATATACGGGATCACCATTGAAGCACGAGGTAAACACCCGCTTTTAGTGTGTGGAGACTTCAATGCATGGTCATCTGTGTGGGGAAGTAGACGAACCAACGAAAGAGGGAGAGTTCTCCTCGAAAGCCTTACTTCTTTGAGGCTAGAACTCCTAAATGAACCAGGGATATATACCTTCGATACAGGTACCAGACGATCCATTATAGATCTCACCTTCGCTAGCAGCGAAATAGCAAGACGAGCAAAATGGTCCATAAGCAACGTCTACACACACAGCGACCATAAAGCTATTAGCGTAGAGCTGCTCGAAACTCCACGAACGGTAGCAGCAAGACATCGACAAAGTAGGAAATGGAAACAGCACCTTTTCGACCCACAAATATTTGACATTATCTGGAAGGACGCTGTTCAGGATATGCACAGTGTGGATACACCCTAAATTCATAGAGCTCACTCATTATGTGTTTACCTAAATAACCATCATCCATTATATTTTTGTTATTGAGTGGCGCTCACCGGCTAATCATACATATGTACTAATATACAAGCATACGTTTATATTTACGTACATGGCATACCTATTTTTGTTTTTATAATAGTGCAGTTAAGTATATGACTGCATAAAATAATGCCATTCTAACTTGAATACATAAATATGTCCATTGCAGGGACAGTTATCCGCTATTTTCGTCTTAATAAAATCGTTGTCTTTTGAGCAGTACACTAGATCAGATGTTTTTATTTCTATCCGTAACATTTTGGTGCCTCCTGTGAGGAATTAATTTAATTTTAGTTTGGCAATGGCGGAATTAAGATTGCGCACGTCGGCAATTAATGCTATTAAGCGGATTCATGATCGAGTAAGTACATTTCAGCCGGGTTCGCATGACGAATTCCAACTAGAGCAAGAGCTAAGATCGCTTTCAACACATTTTGATCGATTTACGGCAAACCATGACCAGTTGGTGAGTGCGGCTGAAAACGACGAGCTACAGGCACACGATGAGTTATGGGAAGAGGTTGAAACCACATTCAACACCACCTGCACTATGCTGAACCGGGCACTTATGAGCATCAAATCGCATGCCATATCAGCACCGAAGTGGACCCGGGAAGGTGAAGTTAAGTTGGAGCGACTGGCCGTACCTAATTTCGACGGAACCTTTCAAAATTGGTTGGCTTTCAAGGACGCCTTTGAGGTACTTGTGCACAATACGGAGTATCCAGAAGCCTACAAACTAGGCAAGCTACGACAGGCAGTGAGTGCAAGTGCAGTACCCCTCGTTGGAAGCGTATACTCGGGGGATATGCAGAGTTGTGGAAAGCGCTCATCGAGCGGTTTGATAATAAAAAATTGCTAGCCCAGACACATGTGTCACGACTTCTTAACATCAAGCCTGCAGTGGAGGATGCCTCAAAGGCATTATTAACAATTGTCGACTCGGTACACGAGTCACTTCGAGCTCTACGTATAATGGGACTGCCAGTTTCCCAATGGGATGCAGTGGTTGTACCGATAATAGTTTCGAAACTACCAATGATCACCCAGCGTGAGTGGAACATGGACTGCTCACCCACTGAAATTCCTAAGTTAGATGAGCTACTTGCATTCTTGAGCCAGCGTGCTCACAGTCTCAGTACGGCACTAGTTCCATGGACCAACGGGGCAGAAGCAGTACCTCGTAACCCAAATCGAAGTAGTGGTCAACGTGCTGTCAAAGCTAACGTCGCGACGTCAGGAGATACCAAGTGCGCATCATGTCAGGGATTGTATAACAAAGTGTCCACGATTTCTTGCGATGAACCGAGCAGAACGAACCGAAGCGTTGAAATCTGTCCGACTTTGCTTCAACTGTTTGAAGCCTGGCCATGCGGTGAAACAATGTCCTGCGGGTAACTGTCGTCACTGTGGCCACAAACACAATACACTGCTATGTCATGAAGCGCTATCAACTAACAGCGCAGCTTCGTCTACACCAACAGTGACGGCCCCACTTCCTCAACTGGAAGCTACATCTAGAGGTACCAAACCCTCGAATCTTTGACTAGCATCGTTTGCGGTCACTCACTTTGCCAATGCTAGCCCTACCGTTCTGTTGGCCACTGCCTGCGTTTATGCATATGGTGACCCAACAAATCAACAATTAGCCCGAGTTCTTTGTGATCCGGGGTCACAGGTCAGTTTTATAACCAATAAATTAGCTAATTCTTTATCTCTTCGCAGAAGCAAATTAGACGTTCCCGTCCAGGGAATTGGTGCTGACTCTCTTACTCGTACGCGTGGCAGTGTGTCACTTACCTTGAAGTCAGTGCATTCCAGATTCGAGATTCAGATCGTCGCACTTGTCATACAGTCAATCACTACGGCTATCCCATCAGTGCCTACTGACATGACGCAGTGGCCACATCTCTGTAACCTGGAACTGGCTGATGCTCGTTTTGGAATACCCAGTAACGTCGACCTTCTGATCGGTGCTGATACCTGGGGTCAAGTCGTCGAAAGCGATCTAAAATTCGGTGATATCAATGAGCCACACGGCCAACGTACACGCTTTGGATGGGTTGTTTTTGGCCCAGCAACGGGAATGCACTCTGCAAATTTACCAACACTTGCATTCAACGCTCAACTTCGCGAAGAGGATGTGCGGTTAGAGGAACTCGTACGAAGTTTTTTCAAACAAGAGGATGTACCTTCGCAAAATTATAATGAAGATGATGAGTGTGCACGAATATTTTTGGCAACGTACTCGCGCACATCTGAGGGCCGATACGTCGTGTCTATACCGATCCGCTCAGATGCGCCAGCATTGGGAGAATCATATACAAATGCATTACGTCAATTCCGTCATCTAGAGCGGCGATTAGCAGGAAATAGCGAACTCAGAGAAAGGTACACGGCATTCATGCGCGAATATGCCGAGCTTGGGCACATGGAGCCTGTTCAACAGCGAAGTGATGAAAAATGCAACTACTATATTCCTCATCATGCAGTAGTGGGAAAATTCCGTGTCGTATTCAATGCATCGGCACGAACCACAACTGGTGTCTCATTTAACGATATTCAGATCGTGGGAGCTACAATTCAGGATCCACTACTCAACATCATATTCCGCTTCCGCCGATTTCAGATCGCGTTGTCGGCGGATATTGAAAAGATGTACCGGCAGGTGTTGATAACACCCGAACAGAGAGACTTCCAGCGCATTATTTGGAGAGAATCGCCAGCAGAAGACCTTACCATATATCGGTTGACAACGGTGACATATGGCATGGCGAGCAGTCCCTACAATGCGGTTCGCGCATTACGCCAATGCGCATACGATAATTTCAAGGTAGTTCCCGATGTCACCAGGCAAATGCAGCACGCGATGCGATCTTGTCGTCATTCTATGTGGACGACTACCTCACAAGCTGTGACAATGAAGATAAGGCAATTACTCTCGCTACTAATGTGGGCTCGATTCTGTGGGAGGGGCAATTTCGCTTACGAAAGTGGAATTGAAACAGTGGTGAAGTCCTAACTCGTTTGACTGGTACTAACTATTTTCTTTCAGAACTAGCCATTGAGTCGCCAACAGCAACGGTGCTTGGGCTTCGGTGGGACCCAATAACTGATGAGCTTTTCTTCAAGGGGGACTTCAGCCACAGTAGCGGCAGCCTGACAAAACGGCGAGTACTGAGTGAGGTCGCAAAGCTATTTGATCCTACTGGCATATTAGCGCCAATTGTGATTGCTGGAAAGATATTCATACAGAAGCTGTGGGCTGCAGGTTTGTCTTGGGACACTCCACTTCCAGAATCGCTTCATAACACATGGGATGCGTTTTACCGTGATCTGTATAGTATAAATCAAATACGCATGCCCCGGTGGCTGGGAATGGCAGAGGGCGCGTCCACCACACTTCTCGGATTCTGTGATGCCAGTCCGCTTGCATACGCGGCAGTTATTTACACCAAAACCACATACGAAGATGGGCGGTCAACAGTATCACTTGTAACGGCGCGTACCAAGGTAGCGCCACTCAAAGGAGCAACGATCCCTCGGTTAGAGCTTTGTGCAGCACATTTATTAGCTGTGACACTTGAAAATGTTCGCGTCGCCTTGCGATTAACAGACACTTCATACTACTTGTGGTCTGACTCCCGGATAGTGATGTGCTGGTTACGCAAACAACCGACCACGCTTAAGCCATACTTTTCGAATCGCGTACGCCAAATACAAGAACTTACATCACCTGATCGTTGGTATTATGTGAGGTCAGCGCAAAATCCCGCTGATTGTGCAAGCAGAGGGATTCAAGCAGCTGAACTAATTAGTCACCCCCTCGGGTGGCATGGCCCAAGTTGGCTTCTTGTGAAACAACTGCCCAATTCATCTGAAGTCCGACTAAGCGACGAGGAACTTGGCATAGCACAAAGTGAAATTAGAGTTTCATTAATGGTTACAACAGCAATATTGGTACCTGAACTTAACACACGGTTACTGGACGGAAGATCAATACCGCTAATTGAACGTTTCGGCTCACTTTTAAAACTCCTACGAACCGTAGCAACTCCGCTGGGTACACGCACGCCGTCACCTGCGAGCTGCCATCGTTAGCCCCACAGAAATGGATGACGCTTTATTACTATTGATTCGAAAGGAACAAGAAGCACACTTCGCGACGGATATTGCGCAACTTCGAAAGGGATTTGGGGTATCCACTTCTAGCAAACTAAAATCATTAAATCCTTACATAGATGATGTTGGAATCTTGCGACTCGGAGGACGTATCAGTAAGGCAGACTTGCCTGAAGATCGTCGGTTTCCAATCATTTTACCCAAACATGGAACACTAGTCCACCTTATTATTCGGCATGCCCATGAGACCCTGCTTCATGGTGGTCCACAACTTGTACTTCAAAATCTACGTGCGCGCTACTGGATCTTGAATGGAAGACAGGCGGTACGCAGTTACATCCAGAGTTGCGTTATTTGTCGACGGCATCGAGGTGCAACCCTCTCCCAGCAGATGGCATCATTACCAACACAGAGACTCATCGCAGCACGACCATTCGTATCGGCAGGCGTGGATTATTGTGGCCCGTTCATGGTGCGCATCGGCACCAAGCGGTCCCGTACCAAGGTAAAAACGTATTTAGCTATATTCATTTGCATGTCTACCAAAGCGGTCCATATCGAGGTTGTGGATGATCTATCATCACAAGCGTTCTTGGATGCCTTCACCAGATTCATCAGCAGACGAGGTCAATGCAGAAATCTCTATAGTGACAACGGCACTGCGTTTGTTGGCGCCAATCGCTTGATGCTAGAGGACTTGGCTGCTTGGCATAACGAAAGCACTCAGCAATCTTTGGCAAATATTGGAACATGCTGGCACTTCATCGCCCCTAGCGCTCCGCACCAGGGTGGCCTGTGGGAGGCTGCGGTAAAATCTGCGAAGTATCATTTGGTACGTCCAGCCACTATGGTATAGTCAGATTCAGACACTAGCAGCACGCATTGAGGCCTACTTAAATTCACGCCCAATTACACCTCTGTACGATGACCCAACCGACAAGTTAGCGTTGACCCCCGGCGACTTTCTGATTGGTGAGCCACTAGTAGCGGTTCCTGAAGCAACGGTCAGCTCAATCCCGCTTAACCGCATAAAGCAGTGGCTTTTGGTCCGACAACTGCATCAAAAATTTTAGGAACGTTGGAGTGAGGAGTATTTGGCAACCCTGCAAACCCGCAATAAATGGCAGAAACCATCAAGTGACGTGAAGGTAGGAGATATCGTTCTCGTTAGGCATGAGAACTTGCCTCCCACGCATTGGCGATTAGGACGCATAACCACCATTCACCCGGGCAGCGATGGTCTAGTGCGCAATGTTACCCTACAGACTATGAACGGTCCCATCACCCGTGCAGTAAAAAAACTGTGCAGATTACTTGATGGCGAGTATTTCGAGTCCAAGAACTCGACCGGGCAGGATGTTCAGGATATGCACAGTGTGGATACACCCTAAATTCATAGAGCTCACTCATTATGTGTTTACCTAAATAACCATCATCCATTATATTTTTGTTATTGAGTGGCGCTCACCGGCTAATCAAACATATGTACTAATATACAAGCATACGTTTATATTTACGTACATGGCATACCTATTTTTGTTTTTATAATAGTGCAGTTAAGTATATGACTGCATAAAATAATGCCATTCTAACTTGAATACAAAAATATGTCCATTGCAGGGACAGTTATCCGCTATTTTCGTCTTAATAAAATCATTGTCTTTTGAGCAGTACACTAGATCAGAGTGTTTTTATTTCTATCCGTAACAGACGCCATAGTACGAGAATCGCATGCGGAAGACCAGTCGGTTCAAATCACTAAGTTGCTATCTATGGCATGTGATGCTGCCATGCCCAGAAGTCGCGGAAAAGCACAGCGCACTCCGGTATATTGGTGGAATGACGAAATTGCGGAAGAGCGTAGAAAATGCCACAAAGCACGAAGAATAGCGCAGAGGGCACGCTCATCACCACGATATGCAGAGCTACACAGCACCTATGTTGCACAAAGAAAGGCACTTAAAAATGCCATAAAAAAGAGCAATAAGTTATGCTTTAGGGAACTGCTGGATAATGTCGACCTAGATCCTTGGGGATCAGCCTACAGAACTGTGATGGCCAAAGTTAAAGGGCCGATATCACAGCAACCTACGTGCCCGATACTGATGAATATTATTGTTGAAACACTTTTCCCGGCGCAAGATCGCTGGACTTATCCAAGCGAGGATCTAGAAAGTACGGAAATTCCGCAAATTACAGAGCAAGAGGTGCTGGACTCTGCAAAAAGAGTTGCTGATAACAAATCCCCAGGACCCGACGAAGTACCAAACATAGCCCTTAAAGCCGCGATTACAACTAGGGCTACATTATTTACTGATCTTTTTAATGCCTGTATGCAAGAAGGCGTGTTCCCTCGCCCGTGGAAACGACAAAGACTTGTCCTATTGCTGAAACGTGGTAAACAGCCGGACCAACCATCTTCATATAGGCCACTTTGTATGCTGGATTCCCTAGGGAGATTTTCGAGCATATAATTAGTGAGCACCTACAGCTGACTCTAGAAAGACCAGGTGGCTTATCGAATAGTCAATATGGATTTCGCAAATCAAGATCCACCGTAGATGCAATACAAACAGTCGCCAATATAGCTAGAGAAGCTATCTCTGGAGGCCAAAATAAAAGGAAGTTCTGTGCACTGATTATGTTGGACATCAAGAATGCTTTTAACACTGCGAACTGGATGCAGATAATGGCAGCGCTGCAAAGCTTCGGCACTGCAGCTTACTTACGCAGAATTATAGCTAGCTATCTTAAAGACAGAGTACTTCTTTTTGACACGGATCAAGGAGCAAAAGAGTACAAAATCACAGGAGGCGTCCCACAGGGATCTGTTCTCGGTCCAACGCTTTGGAATGTAATGTATGACGGGGTGCTAAAGATTGATCTACCAGAAAACACGCAAATTGTGGGATATGCTGATGATATTGCAGTGGTAGTAGTGGCCAAGAAACTGGACCTGCTTCAAGCATTATGTAATGACGCCGTAGCAAGAATAAAGGAATGGCTGACCAATACAGGACTGGAGTTGGCCAAAAGACGGAAGTGGTATTAGTAAGCTCCAAACGGTCGGCGAACGAGTTAGTCTTAACTGTCGGGGATCATCAAATCACCTCAAAGGATTCCTTAAAACACATAGGAGTGCACATTGACTCTAAGTTAACTTTCAAAGAGCACTTCAGAGCGGTGTGGGAGAAAATTACCAAAGTTAATGGATCACTTATGCGAATAATGTCTAACATTGGTGGTCCGAGCGAAGCTATACGTCAGGTATTGTCCACAGTAACCAGCTCAATAATACTATACGCAGCACCAGTGTGGTATGGATCTAAACAGACCCATCAAAAATATATATTAGCAGCGTACCGACTTGCTTCTTTAAGAATAGCAAGTGCTTATCGGACGGTGTCCGACGACGCGATTCTCGTTCTAACCCGGAAAATCCCAGTGGACTTACTGGCAAGCGAAATGGCCGATCTGTATAACACTAATATCGAGCGACCATCTGAAGAAGACAAGAAAAGAGCAAGGACACTAACAATAGCTAAGTGGCAAGAACGGTGGGAGGCCTCGAGTAAAGGGCGTTGGACTTTCACACTAGTTTGGAACGTAGCTCAATGGAATGAGCGGAAGCAGGCGAACTGAACTACCATCTCACGCAGATAATGAGTGGACATGGCGGTTTCAAAGAGTATTTATGGAAGCGTAGGATAGAGGAAGATCCTCATTGCCCAATGTGTACCACAGAGTTAGAAAACGCAGAACACGTCATGTTCTACTGCCCCCGTTTCCACGAAGAAAGACTCACCTTGCATGGAGTCTTTGGGGAGGAACCTACCACGAGAAATTTAGTTTCACATATGTGTAACGGGAAAGAATGCTGTACTTCAGTGAGCAAAATGGCATTTATAGTAATGACACGCCTGATGGATGCTGAGAGGGAGCGCAGAGAAATGCGCATGCGAAGCAGTGCCGATTAAATGGACACTCAGAGCAACTAGCGGGAACCTGGACGCAGGGACAACAGGAGGCTCTTAAAAAATTAGAAATATGGATCGCCACCCTGAAGTAATGCGAAAGTGGTGCCGGGGTGGGCGACGGTTCCAGAACGGGGCTGTTTTTTAGTCTACGGACACACGGTTGCTGCGACGGCAGCAATTATGGTGCATTAGGCATTTTTCAGCCTCCCCGCAAAAAAAAAAAAAAAAAGTTAAAGTTAGAGTTAAAGTTAAAGTTAAAATTAAATTTAAAGTGCACGTTAAAGTTAAAGTTAAAAATAAAGTTAAAGTTAAAGTTAAAGTCAAAGATAAAGTTAAAGTTAAAGTCAAAGTCAAAGTTAAAGTTAAAGTTAAAACAAAAGTTAAAGTTAAAGTCAAATTTAAAGTTAAAGTTAAAGTTAAAGTTAAAGTTAAAGTTAAGGTTAAAGTTAAATTTAAAGTTAAAGTTACAGTTAAAGTTAAAGTTAAAGTCAAAGTTAAAGTTAAGGTTAAAGTTAAAGTGCATGTTAAAGTTAAAGTTAAAGAGAAAGTTAAAGTTAAAAATAAAGTTAAAGTTAAAGTTAAAATGAAAGTTAAAGTTAAAGTTAAAATTAAAGTGAATGTTAAAGAGAAAGTTAAAGTTAAAAATAAAGTTAAAGTCAAAGTCAAAGTTAAAGTTAAAATCAAAGTTAAAGTTAAGGTTAAAGTTAAAGTTAAAGTTAAATTTAAAGTTAAAGTTACAGTTAAAATTAAAGTTAAAGTTAAAGTTAAGGTTAAAGTTAATGTTAAAGTTAAAGTGAAAGCTAAAGCTAAAGTTAAAGTTAAAGTTAAAGTGAAAGTTAAAATTAAAGTTAAAGTTAAAATTAAAGTGAATGTTAAAGTTAAAGGGAAATTTAAAGTTAAAAAAGTTAAAGTTAAAGTTAAAATGAAAGTTAAAGTGAAAGTCAAAGTTAAAGTTAAAATCAAAGTTAAGGTTAAAGTTAAAGTTAAATATAAAGTTAAAGCTACAGTTAAAGTTAAAGTTAAAGTTAAAGTTAAAGTTAAAATTAAAGTTAAAGTTAAAGATAAAGTTAAAGTTAAAGTTAAAGTGAATGTTAAAGTAAAAGAGAAAGTTTAAATGAAAGTTAAAGTTAAAGTTAAGGTTAAAGTTAAAGTTAAAGTTGAAGTTAAAGTTAAAGTTAAAGTTAAGGTTAAAGTTAAATTAAAGTTAAAGTTAAAGTTAAATTTAAAGTTAAAGTTAAAGTTAGAGTTAAAGTTAAAGTTAAATTGCATGTTAAAGTTAAAGTTAAAGTCAAAGTCAAAGTTAAAGTTAAAGAGAAAGTTAAAGTTAAAAATAAAGTTAAAGTTAAACTTAAAATGAAAGTTAAAGTTAAAGTTAAAGCTAAAACTAAAGTTAAAGTTAAAATTTTTTTTTTTTTTTTTTTTTTTTTTTTTTTTTTTGTGTTTCGTGGAAGGAGGAAATGCTTAATGCACTGACCGGGATATTTAAGCCTCACTGCGAGACTCTCCGAGTGTAGGACTCCCTTCTTCCATGAAGGCCTACCCACTAAAACCTAACCTCCCACGGCCCGCGCAAATCCCCGTACCTGGGACCGCGTTTAGCATTACTTCGGGTACGGGTGCGCGCTGTGTGAGCTCTATGGCTACTCTCACGCTAATGGGCTAGGCATCCGTCTTCTCGTTTACTGGTAAGTATATGCCTCACATATGTGCTGACCGTATCCCATCTGTCTCTTCGACAGGTCATGTTATTGATGACACTGCCCGGGGATAGGTCGCCAAGTACCTCTTCTACCCTCCTTCGCTGATGGCAGAAGTGCCTGCATTCGAAGAAGGTGTGGCGTACATCGTCTATTTCCCCACAGTACAGACAGCTCGGGCTATCAACCTTACCCATTCTGTGTAGGTATTTGCGGAAGTAAAAATGTCCCGTTAGAAACTGGGTCAGGTAAAAGTCTACCTCTCCGTGCGGTCGCTTCAACCATGGATCAAGTTCAGGGATTAGTTCCCTAGTCCACTTTCCTACGATGCTGTTGCTCCACTGATCTTGCCAACGTCGGATCGATTCTTCTCGCGCCTGCATGGCAACAGCAGCTCTACTTGCTTGCGATCCGTTGTCATATATTGTTTTTCTTTCCTCAACGAGAAGATATATCGGTATGGTTCCCGCAACGACCAGGACAGCTTCAGCTGATACCGTGCGGTAAGCCGAAGATATTCGCAGCGCCCCTCTGCGTTGGACCGAGGTGAGGGCGACTCGGTTCTTCCGGTATTTCATTGCGTCCGCCCAGATTTCTGCACCATATAAGAGTATAGAATCCGAGGCTGATGCAAGCAACTTCCTTGTGCATGGCTTTGGGCCACCTGTGTTTGCCATTAATCTACTCAACTGCGCTATTATGCGCGCAGCTCTTTCGCAGGCCCTCGTATGTGATCCGAGAAGTTGAGTTTGCTGTCTAACCTTACTCCCAGATAAAGTTAAGGTTAAGGTTAAAGTTAAAGTTAAAGTTAAAGTTAAAGTTAAAGTTAAAATTAAAGTTAAAGTTAAAGTTAAAGCTAAAGTTAAAGTTAAGGTTAAAGTTAAGGTTAAAGTTAAAGTTAAAGTTAAAGTTAAAGTTAAAGTTAAAGTTAAAGTAAAAGTTAAAGTTAAATTTAATGTTAAAGTTAAGGTTAAAGTTAAAGTCAAAGTTAAAGTTAAAGTTAAAGTTAAAATTAGAGTTAAAGTTAAAGTTAAAATTAAATTTAAAGTGCATGTTAAAGTTAAAGTTAAAGAGAAAGTTAAAGTTAAAATTAAAATTAAAGTTAAAGTTAAAGTTAAAGTTTAAGTTAAAGTTAAAGTTAAAATTAAGGTTAAAGTTAAATTTAAAGTTAAAGTTAAAGTCAAAGTTAAAGTTAAAGTTAAGGTTAAAGTTAAAGTTAAAGTTAAAATTAAAGTTAAAGTTAAAGTTAAAGTTAAAGTTAAAATTAAAGTCAAAGTTAAAGTTAAAGTTAAGGTTAAAGTTAAAGTTAAAAATAAAGTTAAAGTCAAAGTCAAAGTTAAAGTTAAAATCAAAGTTAAAGTTAAGGTTAAAGTTAAAGTTAAAGTTAAATTTAAAGTTAAAGTTACAGTTAAAATTAAAGTTAAAGTTAAAGTTAAGGTTAAAGTTAATGTTAAAGTTAAAGTTAAAGCTAAAGTTAAAGTTAAAATTAAAGTTAAAGTTAAAATTAAAGTGAATGTTAAAGTTAAAGGGAAATTTAAAGTTAAAAAAGTTAAAGTTAAAGTTAAAATGAAAGTTAAAGTTAAAGAGAAAGTTAAAGTTAAAAATAAAGTTAAAGTTAAACTTAAAATGAAAGTTAAACTTAAAGTTAAAGCTAAAGTTAAAATTAAAATTAAAGTTAAAGTTAAGGTTAAAGTTAAAGTCAAAGTTAAAGTTAAAGTTAAATTTAATGTTAAAGTTAAGGTTAAAGTTAAAGTCAAAGTTAAAGTTAAAGTTAAAATTAGAGTTAAAGTTAAAGTTAAAATTAAATTTAAAGTGCATGTTAAAGTTAAAGTTAAAGAGAAAGTTAAAGTTAAAGTTAAAGATTTTTTTGTTGTTGCTCGATTCGAACCCGCGATGTTAAAGTTAAAGTTAAAGTTAAATTTAAAGTTAAAATGAAAGTTAAAGTTAAAGTCAAAGTTAAAGTTAAAATTAAAGTTAAAGTTAAAGTTAAGGTTAAAGTTAAATTTAAAGTTAAAGTTAAAGTCAAAGTTAAAGTTAAAGTTAAGGTTAAAGTTAAAGTTAAAGTTAAAGTTAAAATTAAAGTTAAAGTTAAAGTTAAAGTTAAAGTTTAAGTTAAAGTTAAAGTTAAAGTTAAAGTTAGAGTTAAAGTTAAAGTTAAAGTGCATGTTAAAGTTAAAGTTAAAGAGAAAGTTAAAGTTAAAAATAAAGTTAAAGTTAAAATGAAAGTTAAAGTTAAAATTAAAAATAAAGTGAATGTTAAAGAGAAAGTTAAAGTTAAAAATAAAGTTAAAGTTAAAGTTATAATGAAAGTTAAAGTTAAAGTCAAAGTTAAAGTTAAAATCAAAGTTAAAGTTAAGGTTAAAGTTAAAGTTAAATTTAGAGTTTTTTTTTTTTTTTTTTTTTTTTTGTGTTTCGTGGAAGGAGGAAATGCTTTATGCACTGACCGGGATATTTAAGCCTCACTGCGAGACTCTCCGAGTGTAGGACTCCCTTCTTCCATGAAGGCCTACCCACTAAAACCTAACCTCCCACGGCCCGCGCAAATCCCCGTACCTGGGACCGCGTTTAGCGTTACTTCGGGTACGGGTGCGCGCTACGTGAGCTCTATGGCTACTCTCACGCTAATGGGCTAGGCATCCGTCTTCTCGTTTACTGGTAAGTATATGCCTCACATATGTGCTGACCGTATCCCATCTGTCTCTTCGACAGGTCATGTTATTAATGACACTGCCCGGGGATAGGTCGCCAAGTTCCTCTTCTACCCTCCTTCGCTGATGGGAGAAGTGCCTGCATTCGAAGAAGGTGTGGCGTACATCGTCTATTTCCCCACAGTACAGACAGCTCGGGCTATCAACCTTACCCATTCTGTGTAGGTATTTGCGGAAGTAACCATGTCCCGTTAGAAACTGGGTCAGGTAAAAGTCTACCTCTCCGTGCGGTCGCTTCAACCATGGATCAAGTTCAGGGATTAGTTCCCTAGTCCACTTTCCTACGATGCTGTTGCTCCACTGGTCTTGCCAACGTCGGATCGATTCTTCTCGCGCCTGCATGGCAACAGCAGCTCTACTTGCTTGCGATCCGTTGTCATATATTGTTTTTCTTTCCTCAACGAGAAGATATATCGGTATGGTTCCCGCAACGACCAGGACAGCTTCAGCTGATACCGTGCGGTAAGCCGAAGATATTCGCAGCGCCCCTCTGCGTTGGACCGAGGTGAGGGCGACTCGGTTCTTCCGGTATTTCATTGCGTCCGCCCAGATTTCTGCACCATATAAGAGTATAGAATCCGAGGCTGATGCAAGCAACTTCCTTGTGCATGGCTTTGGGCCACCTGTGTTTGCCATTAATCTACTCAACTGCGCTATTATGCGCGCAGCTCTTTCGCAGGTCCCTCGTATGTGATCCGAGAAGTTGAGTTTGCTGTCTAACCTCACTCCCAGATATTTCGTTGAAGCGAGTGTTTCTATTGGCTGGTCCCCAACCATCATGTTCCTGGTAGTGGGAATACGTCTCTTTGTGAGGATGACGATCTCCGTTTTGGCTGTTGCTAACTGGAGACCGTGCTCAGCCATCCACCTATTTACATTACGCATGACCTGGTTTAATTTTAGCTGTGCCAGCTCGCAGCTTGGTGCTGTTATCACAGCTGCCACGTCGTCTGCAAATGCAACGAGGAAGGTGCTTTCTGGCATGTCTAATCGAAGAAGACTGTCGTAAGTTATATTCCAGAGATCGGGACCTAGTACCGAACCCTGGGCTGCTCCACCTGTTATTTTTACCCTTTTTTGACCGTGAGTACTTTCATATATTAGATACCTCTCTCTTAGGTAGTCCCTTAAAATTTCTAACAAATATTGCGGTACTTTGAAAGTGCTTTCTAGTGCCTCAAGCATGTCCTCCCACCTAGCTGAGTTAAAAGCGTTTTTGACGTCCAGCGTGACCAGCAACACTATAGGTCTTGCTCTGTGGCACGCTGTCTCGGCTTTCTTGACTGCGTCTATAACTTCTGCTATGGCATCTATTGTAGAGTGCCCCCTCCGAAAACCATGCTGTCTGGGCGACAGTCCTCCGGCGTCCTGTAACGCTCTGGTGAGGCGTTGCTTCAGGAGACTCTCCATCAATTTCCCTGCTGTGTCCAACATACATAGGGGACGGTAGGATGATGGAGAGTTGGGATCTCCTTTCCCTTTTGGAATGAGAACCAGTCGTGCTGTCTTCCATATGGTGGGGAAAATTCTTTCTTCGAGACATTTGTTGTACATGTGCAACATAAGTTCTGGGCAGTCGTTTGCAGCTAGTCTAATTGCCTCCGCGGGTATTCCGTCGGGCCCAGATGCTTTCCTAGGTTTCATAGTTCGCACGGCAGTTTTAAGCTCTTCTTCTTGGAATGGTTCCACGTTGCGATCTTCATGGGTAACGTACCCGCCCTCCCTAGGCAGTTGGGTGGGAAACAGGCCATCCACAATGTTCCTTATTTGGTTCTCGTCCATCAGCTGGTTTGGCGGACGGAACTTCTTCATTACTATCTTATATCCCTGCCCCCATGGGTCTCGATCCACTTCCTCGCAAAGCGCTTTCCAGCACTTAAGCTTGCTTTGCTTAATGGCAGCACTAAGAGCTTTCTTCGCTCCTTTGTACGCTTCCGACTTTTCTAGAGCCTCAGGCCTGCCGCGCGCGCGAGTTGCTAGCCTTCGCATCCTGTGGCATATTTTCCGCAGCTCCGCGATTTCGCTATTCCACCAGTATACCTGCTTTTTACCCCTCCACGCTCCCCTCCGTGGCATAGAGAGGTTGCAAGCGTGGCGAAGACAGCTCATTGTCTTTTCAACCGTCTCTTCCGTCGGACTGGAGTTGTTAATTATCCGTCGGGCATCCCCCAGTACTGATGCGGAGAACGTGGCAGAGTCGACCTTGGATGCGTCCCATGCTTTTGTTCTGCGTGGCCCGTTCGGAATCTGCCTCTGACCGGGATCGTTTAGGTGGAAAGTGATGTAGTTGTGATCGCTGCCAGTCAGATCCTCTATGACTCTCCATCCAGCAGCGGTCAGGAGCAGGCTTTCTGACACTAGTGTTACATCGGGGATCGAGTATCCAAAGCCTGGCTGTCGGTATGTAGGGGTCGTACCAGTGTTAAGCACGTAAATTTAGAGTTAAAGTTAAAATTAAAAATAAAGTTAAAGTTAAGGTTAAAGTTAAAGTTAAGGTTAAAGTTAAAGTTAAAGTTAAATTTAAAATTAAAGTTAAAGTTAACGTTAAAGTTAAAATTAAAGTGAATGTTAAAGTTAAAGGGAAAGTTAAAGTTAAAAATAAAGTTAAAGTTAAAGTTAAAATGAAAGTTAAAGTTAAAATCAAAGTTAAAATTAAGGTTAAAGTTAAAGTTAAATATAAAGTTAAAGTTACAGTTAAGGTTAAAGTTAAAGTTAAAGTTAAAGTTAAAATTAAAGTTAAAGTTAAAGTGAAT